>NC_092280.1:5826300-6126300 GCF_036320965.1 Panulirus ornatus | reverse complement strand
TGATCAACTTCCTGTACCCTGCAGTGTGGGTTAACTCTCTTTTACTGTAAGCATTACTCCAGTTCTGGGTTAGCATGGACCTAATATTGGATAAACACCATATTCAGCAACCCATCAAAATACATGAATTTGGTGTGGCTGCTGAAACTCAAGTGTAGATTATTATGACGTCTGTTTCTTCCCCTTTGCCAATAAGCTTTGGATCTCCTCAACTTTTCATACCACATAACATCCAAATATGATGGATTATTCCTCTTCTTTCATTACCTCTCTATCTCCTCAGCCCTTTTTACCTTACTTTACCTTACCTTAACTTCCTACCCCAGGAGCCCCTTCTAATGGGGCTCCTGCAGCACTCAGTAAGCTAGCCTTCATCATCAGACACTGTTACAGGTCAATTCAAGTGGTAAAGTCATGTATCTTTCATTCTGGGCTGAATGATGGACAACTAATGTATAGGTGCTCAGTATTTTTACTGAGGAAGCTGTGTCTCATGCTTGCAGGGTGCTGCGATATGATCAACTGGTGTCTGTAATGTTGAAGAGATAGGTGGTGTCCAGAATGCAAGTGAGAAGGTGTAACTTGTCTGTGGAATGTAGAGTGGAGTTTAAGAACGACCTTGAGGAAAGAGACAGTTGTTTCAAGCTTGGTAAGTCATTACAGTATGAGTATGTTTCAGTTTTCTCTCTGTTGAGGAAAAGTGGATCTGCAAGCATGAGTTGCTGAAATGTGAGGCAAGGATGAGTTTTATATTTCTGCTTACGAGATGGCAGTTGGTCATAAACTCGTTTCACTGGGAGGGGTATAATGTTCTTGCAAAGAAGAGGGTGCCAAGTTGTTGAAAAGGGTATGCAGTATGCACTTAAGTGGATTTTTGTTTCCTTATGCAGAATACTGAGTGTTTGTATTTGCAATAAACAAGTAATTGTTCTCAATACTCTATTTTGTAGTTTTGCTTTGTCTGGTTCTGAAAGGATGGATGATTAGGCAGTTCAGGCTTAGCTTTGGGTGGAATTAAAGGATTGCTGTAGGAGGGTACTGAGTGGTTCTTTCTCTTGCTGAAGTAGGTGCTCATAAGTGTCCTGAGGTTATTTAGGTTGTTTATGGTTAGGCCTTGTAAGCCTAGCCTTAATGAAGACTTTTGTCCATAGCCAAAGCCTTTGATGTAAAAAAAAAAAGTTTGCAGAATCATATGAGGCATATATGATACAAGGATTGGTTATGATAATGATAATGGAACCTAGGAATGTTGTACAACTAATCCATTATGGCAGTTTTATACATAAAACCATAAAACTGAACAAGAACAGCATCTTAACAAATCCAAGAATACAAATAAAATAAAATAAAACTTACAAAGTCAAAGTGGTAGTGAAAAGGATTAGCTTTAGGGAGGAAAGGGTCAGCCACCTGGAATGTAAGTATCTCTGACATGTTGTTGGTATGTATCACCGTATACAATTCCACTGTCCCTGAAAGAATAATGAAAGGATTTAATGATCTCACATTCACATCTGGATATCTTATAACTTAAATTTCTCTGACTATAATTTTTTTGAACATTATGAAACTATCTTTCACTACGGCTATAGCTTCTTACTAGATAAAAATTCAGATCAGCAAGATGAAAATGTAGACTACATGTTGAAGTATACAATAAATTGAAGTTAGTCTTTTCCTCTTCATTTCAAGCATATGAGCTAATCATACTAAGTACAGCCTTCCTGCTGTTTTTGTTAGAAACCCTGTAATACAGATGATAAATTTATGTATATGAACAGGCTTCATATTAAAAAACATAAGGCATTTTCACTACAAATAGAGTTTTGAACTATATGTAGTGGTATTTGTTTACCCTTGAATCCTGCCAGAGCAACAAAAATATCTTACTGAATGATCCACTGGTTAGATGTAAGCCTGAAAACACTTGTCTTTGAGTCATGGGAGACACAAATACGTTCATCTTAGTAGAATTAAGCCAATGTTGAGCCTGAAACATGCATTCTATTTTGCTAGACATCCCCCTTCACCTTACCTGTCATGTAGTTCTCTAACAGGTTGTCTGATTAACCTATGCAAAAGAGGAGAACATATGGCTAATTATGGAACAGTTACTCTTAATGAATGCAATTAATGTAGCTAAAATATTCTGAAGGCAGCTTGAAAACTTTACTTAAAAACAATGCAGTAATCACAGGCTATGAAATAACCACTTCAAACAACTATCCATGGAAACACATTATCAAACCCCCTTAACTCATCTAGCTACTCTGCTGCCAATCTCGGACTTCAAAAAACATCAGGTAATCTCAATTCCACATGGAAGGGAAGTCAGGCGGTGAGATAAGAGCAGATATGGATCTAGCTTAAAAATATGCTGATCTTTTGATGTAAGCTCCTCACTTTCCCTCATCTTTCATGTCGTATTGAAAAAAATGTCTATGGGAAGGAAATCTCCCATTCAGAAAATATCTGAAGTCACTTTAAGAGAAAGAAACATTTCCAAGTGATATCCTCTTCTAAAAGCAATTAAGGGATATCCATCATTTAGGACCCAGCACACCTCAATCTTCCAAGGATTACACCTCTTTATACTAACATATTTCATCCATATAATAATTCATATGCAAAACTGAGTTATTGCATCCATATAATAATTCATATGCAAAGTACTATTGAATTTCTGAAAGATTTGTCAGTCTATTTTGCAAGATATGACCCACTGTATGGGTCTTAATTATGCAACCAAAAATGTATGTGGATGTCTGAACGTGAAAAGATGTCAACCAGGATGAGAAGAAGGGACAGATAGGTGCTGTGCTTGATGAGAGAAATCCATATCCTTCGCTTTGGAGATTTACAAATGTCATTATAGTCCACTGGCATTATATACATGCCATTTTGTATGTATCTATAATACTTGATTGGGTTAAGCTCTGATTCAATATTATTGTGAGGGATTGTTATTGTCACCTCCGTCTCCCTGTGCTTATAACCCTTTGAGTCAATCAACTGCTACAATTATGTTTCTGTATGTTATGTTGATTCTCTAAGGTTTGCTTCTCGCAGTGACGTGAATATTTTGTTATCAATGTCTTTTATCTTTTCTTTTCTAAAAACCATTTTATAATGAATGACTTACATTTCACATTTTTATAAAAATCCCCAATCTTGAATGGTCTGATCCGTGACTTCTGCTGTTTTCCAAACATATATAATACCAAATTATCATACTTTGCAGTAACAGAAAAATGAATTGTCAAATTAGCATACAAACAATGGTAAACATATGTAAATGGAGCTTTTAACTGGAATGAAATTTGTCACAAACATGGCGCTGTCTGTCTGCTACAGAAAACACCTTACAGTATCCATAAATAAAACCTTGTCTGCCTCCTCATACAATTTCAAAGGCGATGTCACACTTTCATTTTATTACTCTGCCATCTCTTCTTTGGCCTTGATTACAACTGCAGATATTTGGGCATGAAACTGATAAGGTCCCAAATTATTCTAGGTCCATGTTTTGGTTCCATAAAGTCTTGTTCTCCTGAATGAGATAAGCAACTAATGAGATGCTCAGGAAACATGGCAAACAGGCTCCACAACTGGTGAACTCCATTGCTGATTGTTGGCCTTTAGTGCCTCACCCTTAACAAGCCACTTACAGAAGGCAACTCTGACACAGCGTTTTCAGAGGCTCCTACCTAATGTTCCCAGTAACTACCATTACCTAATTCAATGTGTCTTCCTAATAATCCAATCCTCTACTTCTATTTAATACTTCCTGCTACCGTTCTTACCAACTACTTCTATCTAATGTATGTGACATAAACAATCAATGGGTTGACCAGAAATCACATTCTTTTCTAGACCTTAAAAGAGGTTCGTTGGTATCACATGCAGAACCTACTTAATCAAGCCTGAGCTCATCCTCTAGGTCTCATGCTTCCACTCCTCCTCCCTACTGCAGGTAGCCACAAATATACATCAATATGCTCACAAACAGAGATGATTCCTCCTCCCTACTGCAGGTACCCACAAGGATACATCAATATGCTCACAAACAGAGATGATTCTTTCCCTCTGCTTAACAAATCATAACCATAATAAAATACACTTATCTAGGTAATACAATAAATAATATCTGGTTATAGTCTTGATAATATTATTCAAAAAATGATAGCAATTTGTCAAATTATTGCTCCCTAATTAGCTATGTGCACCAGGTAGAGTATGTATACAATATAAAGGCTACAATCTAAAGGCCCATATTTCTTACTTACATAAAATTCCAAATCATGTACATTGCAGGGTCCTGAAGATTACATATTTTCAAAACCTAACCAGTAACAAAAGGTAGTTCTAACATATATATTCATTCACAAATGAGTTTAGTCTTGGCCAGAGTGGAACCCATCCTCCACAAAACAATGCAGAGGTGTGACATGGATAGTGCAAGGAGGTAATGCTTCAGCAAGAGATTACATCAGTATTTTTCAGTAGCTCTATCACATCTCTCCTCAAGACATATAATGACCACAAATTTTGTGCGCATGTGACCGTGGCATTTTTGCAATATATCTGCCTATCTTGCTACTGTCAGCCATATGACTACAATGACCTTACAGAACTACAAGAGTGAAAGACAGGTGATTTTGTTAAAAAAGTAAGTATCAGTTTCACATGACTGAATGACTGACTATTTCTACATTCAATAATAAGTGGTTAATACTAACCGTTTGTCATTTCAGGGAAAAATGAAAGATTCTTATCCAAAGGGTACTGGTTCTTCAACTTGCCAAACCCATTTCTAGCTTCAGTTGATGTCAGGGTTGGGAAATATTTATTGACAATAGTAAAGTCATGAATTTTCTCCACAATCAGTACCTGTCAGATGATTATAAGCAGTACTCAGTTTTATGTACATTACATTACAGAAGAAATTCAAAAATACATATTTCAAAAGTCTATAAAGCTCAAGAATCTGAGCAGTGTCAGATCTAAAGCATATTACTCTTCCTATCATGCAAAATACTTAAGTATTACAAAACTAAACAAGTGTTTCCACACAGAAACTTGTTGAAAACTTTGTTGTTGGAAACACAACAATTACATAAAGAGGCAATATCAAAAGATCTTGAAATTCTGTGCAGACAGTGAAACCAGCAAGGGCAGGGCTAAGCATAAATCACTGCTGAGAGTAAGGTTGGCAGAGCCTGTTGAAGTGGTACATAGCACTATAGATATGAAGTGGTGTCTATCTAAGGCTTTCTTCTGTGTACTTACCAAGTTGCACTATATGGAGAGGGAGTTTTACACTCAAGGGGCCACATCTCTTAAACATTCTCTACTATCACACTTCTTAAATTCATGTCTACTGTCTGCATTACCCATGTCCTTAGTCATTTATTTCCATTCATTAACTACTTTTATACTACAGAATTATTTTCTGTGTCCTCTTTAAGATGTTAATTACTTAAATTCATTTTATGTCCTCTTGGTAACTTATCCCTACATCTCTTAAAGAACATTCAGTCCACATTGTCGATCTGTTTTAAAAACTTAAGGGCTGTAATCAGGTCACCCCTCATTATTCTCTCTTTTAAGGTGTATATATTTAAAGCCTCCAGCCTTTCCTGGTAAACCAGCTGTCTTTATTCTGGTAATATCTTTCTTGCTCTCTTCTGGACCTTTCTATGAGATTTTCATTCTTCTTTAGGTGCAATGACCAAACCTAAGAAGCATATTCTAGTTTTGGCCTCTAGGATATAAACACCTTGCTTAATATTTCCTTACCCATATATATGAAAGTTTTTCTGATATCTTCCAGAAGAAAGTTTATCTCTCTATTCTCCTGTTAGGAAACTATAGCAATACATTCGGGACAATGTTAACTCTCAAGTAATTCTCACACACAAAATCCTAAAGCTTATTCCCCACTAGATAGCAGTCATTTTGAAGCCATCTTTTGTTTTGTCATGTCCTAATTAATTTACATATGCTAAGAATGGATTTCATTAACCATGCTTCAGACCATCTTTGGAATCTGTTTAAGTCCCTTAGTAAGCTGAAGCAGCCCTCCTTGCTTTTCACCTCCCTCATGCCCTTTGCATCAACTGCAAATATGTTTAAGTAGGACTCCATACCTTCAGGCAAGTCATTTACATACATCAAGAAGAGTAATTGTCCTAGAATCAAACCCTGTGGCACTCTGCCGGTCATCTCAGCGCATTTGGAAAAGGCTCCAATTCTGAGATAATATTCTATCCATCGTAAGAGTTTTCCCCTTACATCTAATTGGTGATCTATCTCCTTAATCATGAAGTACAGTGTCAAATGCTTTTAGAGTGTGGATACAAACTGTCCACCCAACCTTCACCTTTTGTCCACAACTGAGTTCACTCCCTTATAGAATCCTAAGAGGTTCTTTATACATGACCTCCTTTCCCAAAACCATGCTGTCTTTCACTTAGGGAATTTCCTTTTCATAGAAAGTCATCCACTTGCTTTCTAACAATTTTTTCCAGAACCTATCTTGCTACACTTGTTAGCGAGACTGGTCTGTAGTTCAATGCTTTTTCCCAGTCTCCTTTCTTATACATAGGTATGGCATTTGCCCTTCTCAATTCCCTTGGCACTTTGCCTCTCTCAAGTGACATTTTGGACAGTAACTCAAGTGGCTTATCTAGAGTATCTGCACACATATTGAGCACTTATGGTGAAATCACCATCAAGATCATGAACATTGCATGGGTCAAGTCCTTATGATATGCTGTTAATATCTTTTCTAGTTATCTCAATGATTTCCAAGACCTCCTCCCCATTCCATCTCACTGTGAATGAACACTTGAACTTGTTATTCAGTTCCTCATACATCCTTAAATCATCCTCTACAATATTTCCCTATGAATCCTAAGCTGAGCCTGATTAGCTAATCCTGAAATGACAACTGATTCTTAATGAATTTACAGAAAAGTTTTGGATTTCTAGCAGCCTTGTCCAACATATTCTTTTCAAAGTTTCATTCTTATCCTGCTATACTCATTCCATGTTCTATTAAACCTTACATATGCTGGCTGGCTAGAGTGCTGCTTATATCTTCACTACTGCACACCTCAATGCTCTTTTGCTTTATGACATCTTTTATTAAACCATTCCTTCCTTTTTCTTATCATTCCCTCTGTATTTGAGGCTTGAAGTAACCATGGCTCTATTTCCTCATCATAAATTTCACAGAATCTCTGACAACAAAGTCCTGATTCCTGACTACTGAACTCCATTTCCCAATCTATGTTACCATAGAAATTACTGAGATTTTGTACAGTTTCCATAATTACATATTCTCTTTATGTAATGTCACATTTCTGCACTTTCAATGTCCTCGTTTACCACACAGTCAAATTTGAACGTTACATGAGCACTTCTTCCAACTGGTGTATCATATATAATGTTCTTAAGATCCATGCTCGTAAGCAAGAAGATAAAATCTAGCAATAACGGTGTATCAATATCTTTCATCTTAATGTGCTCCCTGGCAGGCTTGTAAAGGAAATTTTCCTGTACCCCCTTTAAAAACGTATGTCTCCATGACTTCCTATCAGCATGAGAATCCAAATTCCTCTAGTACATCTTATACTTGTAACCTCTATTATCAGTAATTTACCATCTATAAAAAGTGAGTGTTTCACTGACTTATGTACTATCCTGATTGTTATTTCATTTATATCATTGTATTTTTGTTCTAAATTGTTAAGGCTCTTTGGAAGATTATATAACTAACAGTTTCAGAACTTAACAATATTCAACTTTCAAGAATTCACACTCTGCTTGGTCTCAATGCATTCAAATTTTTAGGCTTTGACTATAAGAGACATATCTCAATAATCCATGGATTACAACCAATCTAGAACACTGTAATGGTAAATTAGAATGAATTTTCATATGTCAAAAATCTGTTACAGGAAGATGATACTAAAAGTGGGTTAAATACAGTTGTGATTGGTTCAATTTTATACCAACCTCAAAGGAAGAAAATAATGTTGTCACTATTGCTGTTTTATATACATACAAGAGAATGTAAGATGAGTTAAGTTTAGCAACAAAGGTATTCTTTTTTTTTTTTTTTTTTTTTTTTATACTTTGTCGCTGTCTCCCGCGTTTGCGAGGTAGCGCAAGGAAACAGACGAAAGAAATGGCCCAACCCCCCCCCCCCCATACACATGTACATACACACGTCCACACACGCAAATATACATACCTACACAGCTTTCCATGGTTTACCCCAGACGCTTCACATGCCTTGCTTCAATCCACTGACAGCACGTCAACCCCTGTATACCACATGACTCCAATTCACTCTATTTCTTGCCCTCCTTTCACCCTCCTGCATGTTCAGGCCCCGATCACACAAAATCTTTTTCACTCCATCTTTCCACCTCCAATTTGGTCTCCCTCTTCTCCTCGTTCCCTCCACCTCCGACACATATATCCTCTTGGTCAATCTCTCCTCACTCATTCTCTCCATGTGCCCAAACCATTTCAAAACACCCTCTTCTGCTCTCTCAACCACGCTCTTTTTATTTCCACACATCTCTCTTACCCTTACGTTACTTACTCGATCAAACCACCTCACACCACACATTGTCCTCAAACATCTCATTTCCAGCACATCCATCCTCCTGCGCACATCTCTATCCATAGCCCACGCCTCGCAACCATACAACATTGTTGGAACCACTATTCCCTCAAACATACCCATTTTTGCTTTCCGAGATAGTGTTCTCGACTTCCACACATTTTTCAAGGCTCCCAAAATTTTCGCCCCCTCCCCCCCCCTATGATCCACTTCCGCTTCCATGGTTCCATCCGCTGACAGATCCACTCCCAGATATCTAAAACACTTCACTTCCTCCAGTTTTTCTCCATTCAAACTCACCTCCCAATTGACTTGACCCTCACCCCTACTGTACCTAATAACCTTGCTCTTATTCACATTTACTCTCAACTTTCTTCTTCCACACACTTTACCAAACTCAGTCACCAGCTTCTGCAGTTTCTCACATGAATCAGCCACCAGCGCTGTATCATCAGCGAACAACAACTGACTCACTTCCCAAGCTCTCTCATCCCCAACAGACTTCATACTTGCCCCTCTTTCCAGGACTCTTGCATTTACCTCCCTTACAACCCCATCCATAAACAAATTAAACAACCATGGAGACATCACACACCCCTGCCGCAAACCTACATTCACTGAGAACCAATCACTTTCCTCTCTTCCTACACGTACACATGCCTTACATCCTCGATAAAAACTTTTCACTGCTTCTAACAACTTGCCTCCCACACCATATATTCTTAATACCTTCCACAGAGCATCTCTATCAACTCTATCATATGCCTTCTCCAGATCCATAAATGCTACATACAAATCCATTTGCTTTTCTAAGTATTTCTCACATACATTCTTCAAAGCAAACACCTGATCCACACATCCTCTACCACTTCTGAAACCGCACTGCTCTTCCCCAATCTGATGCTCTGTACATGCCTTCACCCTCTCAATCAATACCCTCCCATATAATTTACCAGGAATACTCAACAAACTTATACCTCTGTAATTTGAGCACTCACTCTTATCCCCTTTGCCTTTGTACAATGGCACTATGCACGCATTCCGCCAATCCTCAGGCACCTCACCATGAGTCATACATACATTAAATAACCTTACCAACCAGTCAACAATACAGTCACCCCCTTTCTTAATAAATTCCACTGCAATACCATCCAAACCTGCTGCCTTGCCGGCTTTCATCTTCCGCAAAGCTTTTACTACCTCTTCTCTGTTTACCAAATCATTTTCCCTAACCCTCTCACTTTGCACACCACCTCGACCAAAACACCCTATATCTGCCACTCTATCATCAGACACATTCAACAAACCTTCAAAATACTCATTCCATCTCCTTCTCACATCACCGCTACTTGTTATCACCTCCCCATTTACGCCCTTCACTGAAGTTCCCATTTGCTCCCTTGTCTTACGCACCCTATTTACCTCCTTCCAGAACATCTTTTTATTTTCCCTAAAATTTACTGATAGTCTCTCACCCCAACTCTCATCTGATATTAATGATAGCTAGAAAAGATGGAAGGTTGAACATGATACCCAATAGTGGTAAATGCTGAAAAAAACATGAGTTAAAAAACATTGATAAGAAAATAAAGGGCAGTATACATAAGAAACTTGTGCAAAAATAAAGAAATAGTGCAAGTGAACCTTGTTATTCTGATATACGCAAATGATGCTAAGTTGAAACAGAAAAAGAGTTGGACAGACTGGTGTGTCACTTTGATACTACGTGCAAACAAAGGATATTCAATTGAATATGGGTACAAGCATAATTCTTATCTTTGAAAGAGATGGGCAGTCACAGTACAATATTAAGAAAACTTTAAAGCCATACACTGAAAACAAATTAGGTTTTTGGAAGTGGTGATGAGATAGTTGCACATAAGAAAGCTATGAAAGCTAAAGTTGAGTGCAAAGTCATGTATGGGAGAAAATTTGGATATGAAATGAAAGCTCTGATGAACAAGAAAAATTTAAGTATGGCAGAAAGTATGGATGATGGAATATTTGCCCAAAATCTATGGTATGGATGTGAAACATAAGTTTTTAAGTAAAGATGGGCAAAAAAGTAACTGCAGTATGGATGGATGATGATTCATGTTCCACAGTTAGTTGGAATGACAGACAGAACTAAAAACAAAATGAGTAATATATGACATTAGAAATTATTAGACAGAAGCATGGGCAAAAGTCTTTTAAGATGGTATGCACATGTAAAATGAATGATGAATGAAAGGCATATAAAAGTTTTGCCCAGAAAAATACAACAATGTTGATGAATTTACAAAAAAAGGAGGATGGCAGAAGAGATGGGCAGATGTAGTACGTGACAAGATTAAAGCTAGAGGTATTTCGATGAAACCAATGGAATGATTTCTGATCATGTAAAATTAAGATGTTCTCTGTGTGCAGATGGAGATGTGAAAGGAGAAATGCTTTATTTGACAAATCAACTAAAAGTGAAAAGTGAGAAAGAAAATTCTTATACAGTCATGGAAGCTCAAGCTTACAATGGAGTTCCCCAAGGAGCAGTTCTTCCTCCAACTCTCTTCAGCGTCTTTCAGCAAGACCTCCCAGTACCATCTGCAGACCACAAAGTGAAAGTCTTCCCATATGCAAATGACTTTACAATCACATCATAGGACCTTACGACTACTCAATCAATCACAACAGTGCAAAACTATATCTCACAATTAGAACAATGATTCACTCAAAACAATGGCTGTATACCCAAAAGATTCCCCCGTCACCCTCTTAACCCCTGAAAGACATGAAAAAATCACACAATCACCGGCAGATTAACAACCACATGTTCAGCACATGCACAGTGAACTAAAATACTTCCAATACAACCCTACCTCAATATGTGGTTTGAGGTGGTTTGATCGAGTAAGTAATGTAAGGGTAAGAGAGACGTGTGGTAATAAAAAGAGTGGTTGAGAGAGCAGAAGAGGGTGTTTTGAAATGGTTTGGTCACATGGAAAGAATGAGTGAGGAAAGATTGACAAAGAGGATATATGTGTCAGAGGTGGAGGGAACAAGAAGTGGGAGGCCAAATTGGAGGTGGAAAGATAGAGTGAAAAAAGATTTTGAGTGATTGGGGCCTGAACATGCAGGAGGGTGAAAGGTGTGCAAGGTATAGAGTGAATTGGAACGATGTGGTATACCAGGGTCGACGTGCTATCAATGGATTGAACCAGGGCATGTGAAGCATCTGGGGTAAACCATGGAAAGTTTTGTGGGGCCTGGATGTGGAAAGGGAGCTGTGGTTTCGGTGCATTATACATGACAGCTAGAGACTGAGTGTGAACGAATGTGGCCTTTGTTGTCTTTTCCTAGCGCTACCTTGCACACATGCGGGGGAAGGGGGTTTTCATTTCATGTGTGGCGGGGTGGCGACGGAAATGAATAAGGGCAGACAGTATGAAATATGTACATGTGTATATATGTATATGTCTGTGTGTGTATATATATATATATATATGTATAGGTTGAGATGTATAGATATGTATATGTGCTGTGTGTGGACGTGTATGTATATACGTGTGTATGCGGGTGGGTTGGGCCATTCATTCATTCGTTTCTTTGCGCTACCTCGCTAACGCAGGAGACAGACAAAGTATTATAAATAAATACAACCCTACCTCAATATATTTGGCACTCAGCTCCTTGAAACTACCTTAAATCCCTTCCATCCAAACCACTGACACTGAAGTAGCAAATAAAGCATACAGCTTACCCCTGCTTCAAACTTTAACAACCTATAGTAAAAGATACCCCTCCCAACAAATGACGCTGATAAAACATATACACACTTAAGTAACCAAACAGATACCTGAACAACTACCCTCACAACCCAGGCTTAAACTCCATTCTAACGATCATGCACAAATCTAAAACTACACTCACCAGGCATGAATGAGTCAAAATTTCTTGTGTGTATTATGGGAGCCACCCATCTTTCTAACGTATCACAATGCCACTTATGCAACTTCCAATCAGAAGACACTGAACACTTACTCCTGAATTGTCCTGTGCTCATCCCATAGAGACATACATACATCACCACATTTTCTGATCTTTGGTTCTGTCCAGTGGTTGAACATGGCTTCCTGAGTGCTGTGGAAGCCCTAAAGAAGGCAATTCTGGGGCAGGAAGGTAAAGTAAGGTATGTAAGAGGCCCTAGTTTTAGCTTAGCACATTTGAGATGAGTTGAAGATGTGTATGAGTGAAATGAAAGGCTGTGTGTACTTGATCCACCTATGTATAAAAATACTAAAGTTAATAAACAGATGGAGGCAAGTTATATACAAATATGAATACATACAGATTCTAAAATTTTACAATACTTAAAACTTTTCAAAAAAAGGGATCATATTTCTAGTCATTCCTTGAACATAAATGCAGGACTACATAGTCAGATCTATATATGATGCAAATGTGAACAAGATTTGTTTTTATAAAAAATCAAAATCACAAACCTCACACGAGACTTCATATCCAGACACAAAATTGGAGATGAAAGCACTGACATTGTATATGCCACCTTTAGCATAAGTATGCATCAGGACTGGCTCTTTGTTCCCAGGGTCTTCAAAGGGTAGAACCTCAATGTCTGTGCCATCCCCCCAGTCCATATGAGCTGAGGCATTTGTTGGGAAGTTGCCCAGACTTCCATCAACGAATCTGAATGATGGAGCTGTGTATGGATAATAAAAGTAATATTTAGGGGTTTGTTCCCATACAAAGTAAACTTGAGGCTAAGAAAATGCCAAAGAAACTTGAAATTAGTTCTCCATCATCTCCCAAACTGCATGGCTCACTGACACCCTACATTCTTCTTGTAGTAATCATCATCATACAAGCAACACATGCCTCAATCATGACCCCCCTTTAGGAAAAGAAATATATGGTAAGAAAAATAATGAAGGAATTAATCTAAGTTCCTGAGGTGTTTACTGATCTGATATCAAGTATGCTTTTCAAAAATTATTCCAAAGTGACAGTGGTTCATGAAGGAAGTATATGACACATAAGAAAACTGGATGGTTGAAGTGTATAAGTAGATTACACTTCATTTTATCATACATATATGCCTAACACTGATATGAAACCATACAAAAATGACATAAGTATAAACTAATCCTCAGTGATGTCTGATATTTCATTAATGTGTTAGGAAAATGAAATCATTAACAAATGTCTCTATGGTTAATACATATTTCTTTTCTTTTAGGCTCTACTTAAGAGGAGATAGTGTTCATATTTCTTAAGTATCATACATTACAAAATCAATGTATCTCACACAACCAAGTGCATAAATAGCAAATGATGCACTAAAAGAGATCTACCCATCTATATCTCTGATGCCTGTTCCAATGGGAACTCCCTTAAAGGGAAGGCCACAGCAATAGAGTCTCCATCACCAGTAAACTCCATTGCTGCTTCTTAGCCTTTTGTGCCTCAGCCTTAACAGGCCACTGGCAGAGGGCAACTCTAGCTACATACACAAGGAAAAATAAAATAAAATTACAGGAGTATTATTCTATCTATCTACATCTCTGATGTCTGTTCCCTCTGGGAACTCCTTCAAGGGGTGTACATGGCAATAGTCTCCATAACTAGTTAACTCCAGTGTTGTTTCTTAACCTTTAGTGCCTCACTCTTAGCAGGGCAATGGCTGAGGGCTTCTTTAGTGTAGTATTTTCAGAGGCTCCTAACTAACGTTCCTACCAACTACTATCATCTAAAGTGTATACCTAATGTTCCAACTTACTACTAAGACCTAACGCTCCTGGCATATGTTCCTACCTGCTATTCACTGCTTCTACAATTTTGCCAAAAGGCAGGGGTAGTTCACAGCACTATCAGAAGAAAAATTCAGTTAAGAAGAATGAGTTGTGCGAGTTAAGGGTTTGTCTAGAGATTGTATGTTTGTAGACAGAATGCCAGCAATTCATGTGTGGTTGAGGTAGAAATAAATGACAGCTATCCAGGTCAAAGGAAAGCAAACTGACAACTATTGAAGAGCTGGCTCACTATACAGTTGCCACTGACTCTCCTGATACCTAGGCAGTTAGTACTGACAATGTGTCTCCCTGGTTGGTCGCTGCCTACCAACTACTACCTAGATGAGTAAAAGAGCCAAAATACTGAAATATCAAAACACACATATCACTCACTTTCAGTTGGGATGAAGAAGCCTACAGGATCATCTGGTTTTATAATCCATGATGTAGAAACTTCATGTTGAACATACAGAATAGTAAAGTTGCTTATAGGACCTGGATCAACATTGTGCTGATTTTCAGCAGACACAGTCACTAAGTACATATCAGGAATATCAAGCTGAATCGAATATGTCAGTTCATGATCTATCGTGCCTTTTGGGTAATCACCTAAAAAGAAAAGAAATGGGTTTGTTACACAGTATTCACAGTGCTTGTAATTGTTTTTCATACCATTTCAATTATAAATTTCCTTCACTTTAAATGAGGGATGCATTCCATGAAAATGGCATTTAAAAGAAATATGTTTAAACTAATTACAAGTGCAAAATTACTTGTACAGACTTAGCACAACAACTGCAACTTACCTTGGACAGTTTGCCTTTCCCTGCCTTCATTTAAATTCAAAAGTGCTATTTTCCTGTATGAAGAGATGCCTGTTGTCACAAGCAACTATAATTTGTATCAGGGCAAAATCCTGCTGTGTCACTTACCCATATAACACCGAGGGGGAAGGTATGGCACTGGCTCTCCCATCTGCATTTGCCACTTTCCACAACAACTATGCAACCAAGCACACTTTACCCAGTATATTGGTGATCATCTCTGCGGTACTAATAATGATGATACTGATCAAATGGACAATGAAGTGTTATCATTATAAGGACATGATTTTTATCACAATATTAAGGTGATCTTGATTATGATATGAAGGATTTAAGAGTGGAATATTCTTGAACAAGTGAGGCAAAGCAGATATGCAGATGGCTCTGATAATTAATGAAGTACATGAGACTTACTGTAGGTCAGTTGAAATGTGCTTCGAATTTTATGAAGCAAATCACCTCAGCTAGAAGGGAGCTTTCACATGAGATACGCTTTGCCGCTTCACGCCACCAGACTTTAAAGAGTACGACCAACCACATGAAAGTAACTGAACATTTCGCACTGATAAGTCACTTGTTTAATGAAGTTTGGTTTCACCCTCACTAATTTCTTTAGGATGTGGTATACATTCATTATTTCAACACTGCCTATCATTAATACATATGGCTGTGTTACCAATACCATTAAGTTCCCTCAAAATACGCACCAACTTTCCCTTAACTAATTTCTGTTTAAAGTGAACTTGCTGCATAATGAAAAGTATAATTATCTTTCTCTTTGCACCTCTTTGACAAATGTAGACAAAGCAACCAAAGGCCAAAGCATAAAATTAAGCAAGAAACTTACAATATGATGTAAGGAAATACTTCCACAGTGTAACAGTAATGGTTAAACAAAATAAACAATGAAGAAATTGTCAGTTTTGCAAGCATACAAAAGTTTCAGGAAGTTCTGTGATGGATACAGTTCAGAACATGAGGTTGTGTGAGCGTAGAACTCACCACCAGCACTGTAAAAACAAGTGATTGCAAATAATTGAGAAAAGCACTGAGTGCAAACACCTTCAATTCTAACTGACAGAACAAAGAACTGGTGGTGTGGGTTCTAGTAATGAGGGACATGTTGACTTGGTTACACACAGAAAGCACAAGAGCAAGTTTGGAAACTCATGCATCATTTTCAAGGGAATCTTAAATGTAAAAGCTTTGATTTTGGAAGTTTCCAGCCTATGGATAGTTGGACTGGAGATTTTTTGCCTGCACCAGCATATTCTGATACTCGGGGGTGTTTGGTCTCAAACATGCCAAATTATCGACATTCCACTTATATTATTTTTTTTTGTTCACAGATATTACATTACTAACCAAATAAAGTTATGCAGACGAAAATAAAGAGAGCAAGTAAATGAAGGCCCCTTACCTGTTTCAATGAATGTATGATTGATACCAAAGCTTGGTTCATATGAGAAGGTGAAGTAAACAGGTCCAGCCACACTAAACATGACAGTGAAGTTAGCCAGTTGTTGGGACCTGAAAATGAACAAGTTGGCAGATACTGACAGTACACAGTGATCAGTGACATCATTAAATTGACAACTAAACAGCTTATCATAGTTCTGGATTAATATAGGTTAAAATATTAAGATTCATTAACACTTCTATGCATACTGAACACAACTATGAAATCAAAGTAAATCCTTTCCTTTACCTCACACCATATGCTACTGTGGCATCATACAAATCAATACACCCATTCCTTGCTTTATACATGGCTTATGTTATACGAAAACCTCATAAAAAGAGAAATCACATATAGTGAACCAATAAACATGCAGAGAAAAATGAAATGTGTGCAATAGTGTGAGGTACAAAGTCCCAAATTTAGTTAATGTAATTCGGAAATAAAGAACCAAATCTACTCACGCCAATTTGTGTCCGTGCAGTCAAAATAAGCTCATACTGTCCCAATTATTCTTGAATCTTCTAGATGAGCTACTGGTTGATGCATGCATGGCAGATACGAGTGGCACTACAAACTACCCAAGCCTGGCTGTTGATCGACCCAATTTGCTTAAAGGCACCCATGCAGAAGTATTACTAATCATTTATGTGCTGGTTTGTGTCACGTCTGCTACAAAATCAGTTTTTTGGCTTTCTCTCTCTCATACATTGTGTATCTGTGATAGTCATAATAGGTCTTAAGGGTAGTAAGAAAAGAAAGCATGTAAATTTGACCCTAGATCAGAAATCAGAGCTGATTAAAAAGCTCAAATCTGGCATGCTTCTTGCCCAATAGTGTGACAGGTACGGTGTTACAAAGCTAACTGTTTTGGAAGGAAGAGAGAGCTAATAAATGTCCAAACAATCTGCGTTATATTTCAAAGTTAGTGCAACAATGAGAGGATCATCTACTGGCGCTAAGAAGCATATAAAACTTGCAAGCAAGAGGTTGTTCATAAATGGTACTTGCAGCAGTGCTCAAGTGGGTCAACATTTATGGCATAGTACTGCATACTGTAACAAACAGGGTCGTGGAATGTATGAACATTACTTTTAGTACTAGCAATGCATGGTTACAGCATTTCCTTAAATGCCATAACATGAACAACAGAAAAATCTATGGTGAATCTTTGAGTACTAGGACAAAGAGTGTGAGAGTGTAAAGCCATTCAAAAATCTCTTTCATAACTTCATCAA
The DNA here is from genome assembly GCF_036320965.1 of Panulirus ornatus. Lineage (NCBI taxonomy): Eukaryota > Metazoa > Arthropoda > Malacostraca > Decapoda > Palinuridae > Panulirus > Panulirus ornatus. The sequence goes on along the minus strand of NC_092280.1, from coordinate 6,108,355 downwards.
AAAAGATGATAATTTGCTGGTGCAAGAGGTCACCAGAACCTTCAAGCAGAGGGAAGAGGCAAATCATGGTCTACTCCTGAGCCTCTGAAGAGTCTTTAATGAAAGTCCCTACCATATATCAGGCAATTTACAACCTTATCAAGATGTAATACATGTGGCAGATTAGTTGATTAAAACTATACAATAAAATACCTATTCTATTTCATCACAGTACTGTAATCCTTTATATAATTTTTTCATTCTTTATTTAATTAAAACTATACATTATACAATACTGTACATATACTCTATATTTGTCCATTTGTCAGTGTCTAAAAAAAATACAATTTAAAGGATAGCTCTTCCACCCTATTAGTCTGTTAAATAGAGAGTACACTGTCATTCTTTCATGGGAATGGGACTCAGCTCATTCTCCTTACTCACTGGCTAAACCCTGTTATGAAGAAAGACAATCAAACTTAGCTATATATCAGGGCATTAAACATAAACAACAATGAGAGAAAAATGCTGTACAATGACCTAACCTTTTAAGCCAGCAGAATTTCATATGGGCATTCAGGATCTGGGTTTGGTACGCTATACACAATAGCTAGAGAGAAGATGTGTACTGTTGTTTTCTGTTATTTCCTGATGCTACCTCACTATGTCAAAAAGCAGTTAAGTAATAAAAAATAAAAAAGGTAATGTACAGCTCTTTTTTGTTCTTTATGCTTCGGTAACATCTGAACCCTCTGGAAACCTGCATTTGGTACCCAGAACAACACAATCATAGCAATATGATATTCCCTGTGGTGCTTATCACTATCCTTATAACTGGATGCATGACAGTAAATTAACTTCCACCCACCTGATGTAGAAGGGAGAGTCTACATTGACAGAAGAATCATAAATATCAGTGACTGTCTGCGTCACTTTCACTGCAACATCAGTTATGATGCGTTCACAAGATGTATGGTTCTTTAAGGGTGTTGCTACTAAATCCTGTAAAAGAGTGTTAATTAAAAGTTTTTAAGGGTGTTACTACTAAATCCTGTAAAAGACTGTTCAATAAAAGTTAAGTAAAGAGATACATGAGATACACTGAGATTTATCACTTCTCTGATATGTGAAGTACAGACTTTCAATAAGAATCTTTCCATTAAACACCAAAAAATAATATTAAACATGACATTTTCATATTACAAAGGCATGATGGCTTGGCCTGATCTTAATGGCTTCAGTTCCCTGGATTGTTCAGCCTGAGCTGATTTTTCACCAATGGGTAAAGAAGCAAAGTCAACTAGCAAGCATGGACACTCTAGTAGGTCAGGAAGTACAATAAATTAAGGACAAAGAGACTAAAAAGACAGCAGTCAACAAAAGAAGACAAGAATTACAGGAATCACATAATGATGTTAAGCAAGTCATCAGCTCAATCACCGAAATACCAAGAGGTCACAATAAAATGTCGGCTGTCTTCAATAATGGCACCAGTAACATCAATTATCCATAAATCAAGTTAATGAAGCAATCAACATCTCCCCTTTTAGCCAGTATATAACAAAAAAATCCTAAAACCGTTAAAGGACCCAGCTTAGAAATTACAGAGGGTTGCCAGACCCATGAATTATCAGAAAATTCAACAAAATATCAAAGTTTCTTCAATAAGTAGAATACATCAAGAGAAGTTAAAGAGGAAAATCTTTTGAATTATATATATGTCTGTGTGTGTATGTATATGTATGTATACATGCATATATGGGCATTAATATATATATATATATATATATATATATTTTTTTTTTTTTTTTTTTTTTTTTTGTGCTTTGTCGCTGTCTCCCGCGTTTGCGAGGTAGCACAAGGAAACAGACAGAAGAAATGGCCCAACCCACCCCCATACACATGTATAAACATATGTCCACACACGCAAATATACATACCTACACAGCTTTCCATGGTTTACCCCAGACGCTTCACATGCCCTGATTCAATCCACTGACAGCACGTCAACCCCGGTATACCACATCGATCCAATTCACTCTATTCCTTGCCCTCCTTTCACCCTCCTGCATGTTCAGGCCCCGATCACACAAAATCTTTTTCACTCCATCTTTCCACCTCCAATTTGGTCCCCACTTCTCCTTGTTCCCTCCACCTCCGACACATATATCCTCTTGGTCAATCTTTCCTCACTCATTCTCTCCATGTGCCCAAACCATTTCAAAACACCCTCTTCTGCTCTTTCAACCACGCTCTTTTTATTTCCACACATCTCTCTTACCCTTACGTTACTTACTCAATCAAACCACCTCACACCACACATTGTCCTCAAACATCTCATTTCCAGTACATCCACCCTCCTGCGCACAACTCTATCCATTGCCCATGCCTCACAACCATACAACATTGTTGGAACCACTATTCCTTCAAACATACCCATTTTTGCTTTCCGAGATAATGTTCTCGACTTCCACACATTCTTCAAGGCTCCCAGGATTTTTGCCCCCTCCCCCACCCTATGATCCACTTCCGCTTCCATGGTTCCATCCACTGCCAGATCCACTCCCAGATATCTAAAACACTTTACTTCCTCCAGTTTTTCTCCATTCAAACTTACCTCCCAATTGACTTGACCCTCAACCCTACTGTACCTAATTACCTTGCTCTTATTCACATTTACTCTTAGCTTTCTTCTTTCACACACTTTACCAAACTCAGTCACCAGCTTCTGCAGTTTCTCACATGAATCAGCCACCAGCGCTGTATCATCAGCGAACAACAACTGACTCACTTCCCAAGCTCTCTCATCCCCAACAGACTTCATACTTGCCCCTCTTTCCAAAACTCTTGCATTCACCTCCCTAACAACCCCATCCATAAACAAATTAAAAACAAATTAAACAACCATGGAGACATCACACACCCCTGCCGCAAACCTACTGTATTATTGACTGGTTGGTAAGGTTATTTAATGTATGTATGACTCATGGTGAGGTGCCTGAGGATTGGCGGAATGCGTGCATAGTGCCATTGTACAAAGGCAAAGGGGATAAGAGTGAGTGCTCAAATTAGAGAGGTATAAGTTTGTTGAGTATTCCTGGTAAATTATATGGGAGGGTATTGATTGAGAGGGTGAAGGCATGTACAGAGCATCAGATTGGGGAAGAGCAGTGTGGTTTCAGAAGTGGTAGAGGATGTGTGGATCAGGTGTTTGCTTTGAAGAATGTATGTGAGAAATACTTAGAAAAGCAAATGGATTTGTATGTAGCATTTATGGATCTGGAGAAGGCATATGATAGAGTTGATAGAGATGCTCTGTGGAAGGTATTAAGAATATATGGTGTGAGAGGCAAGTTGTTAGAAGCAGTGAAAAGTTTTTATCGAGGATGTAAGGCATGTGTACCTGTAGGAAGAGAGGAAAGTGATTGGTTCTCAGTGAATATATATATATATATATATATATATATATATATATATATATATATATATATATATATATATATATACATACATGTGTGTATATGAGTGGATGGCCAGTTCTTTGTCTGTTCCCTGGTGCTACCTCGCTGATGGGGGAACCAATTACATATAATACGAGTATGATAAAATAACATATATTCATTATCTATATCTTATTTACTTATTATACTTAATTGCTGTTTCCCGCATCAGCGAGGTAGCAAAAGGAAACAGACGAAGAATGGCCCAACCACTCATGTACACATATGCACTCATACACGCACATATACATACATATACATTTTAACGTATACATGCATATACATATTTCTTTTTTATCATACTTAATCACCATCTCCTGCATCAGCGAGGCAGCGCCAGGAAACAGACAAGGAATGGCCCAACCCACCTACATACACATGTATATACATAAATGCCCATACATGCACATGTACATACATATACATTTCAACTTATACCCACATATACATACACACATAAATGTATATACACATGTACACATTCACATTCGCTACCTTCATCCATTCCCGTCACCACCCTACCACACATGAAAAGAGCATCCCCACCTTCCAGTGAGGTAGCACCAGGAAAAGACAAAAAAGCCACATTCATTCACACTCAGTCTTTAGCTGTCATGTGTAATGCACTGAAACTACAGCTCCCTTTCCACATCTAAGCCCAAAAAATCTTTCCATGGTTTACCCCAGATGCTTCACATGCCCTGATTCAATCCATTGACAGCATGTTGACCCCAGTATACCACATTGTTCCAATTCACTCTATTCCTTGCACGCCTTTCACTCTCCTGTATGTTCAGGCCCTGATTGCACAAAATCTTTTTCATTCCATCCTCCCACCTCCAATTTGGTCTCCCGCTTCTCCTTCTTCCCTAGTCCTCTGACACATATATCCTCTTTGTCAATCTTTCCTTACTCATTCTCTCCATATGACCAAACCATTTCAACACACCCTCCTCTGCTCTCTCAACCACACTCTTTTCATTCCGAAGCATCTCTCATACACTTTCATTACTTACTCGATCAAACCACTTCACACCACATATTGTCCTTAAACATTTCATTTCCAACACATCCATTCTCCTCCGTACAACCCTATCTTTAGCCCATGCCTCACAACCATATATTATTGTAGGAACAGCTCTTCCTTCAAACATACCCATTTTTGCTCTCTGATATAATGTTCTCTCCTTCCACACATTCTTCATTGCTCCCAGGACCTACGCCCCCTCCCCTACCCTGTGACTCACTTCCTCTTCTATGGTTCCATTTGCTGCAAGTCCCCTACCAGATATCTAAAACACTTCACTTCCTCCAATTTTTCTCTATTCAAACTTACATCCCAATAACTTATCCCTCAACCCTGCTGAACCTAATAATCTAGCTCTTATTCATATTTACTCTCAACTTTCTCTTTCACACACTTTTTCAAACTCAGTCAACAACTTCTGCAGTTTCTCACTTGAATCAGCCACTAGAACTGTACCATCAGTGAACTACAACTGACTCAATTCCCAGGCCCTCTCATCCCCAACAGACTGCATGCTCATCCCTCTCTCCAAAACTCTTGCATCTACCTCCCTAACCACCCCATCCATATACAAATTAAACAGCCATGGGGTCATCACACACCCCTGCAGCAGACCGACATTCACTGGGAACCAATCACTCTCCTTTGTTCTTACTCATACATATGCCTTACATCCTTGATATAAACTTTTCTCTGCTTCTAGCAACTTACCTCCCACACCATATACTCTTAAGACCTTCCATAAAGCATCTCTATCAACCCTATCATATGCCTTCTCCAGATCCATAAATGCTACATACAAATCAATTTGTTTTTCTAAGTATAAATGAATAATATCAAAAGCCTCAGTGACATCACACAGCCCTGCCTCACACCCAAATGTATAATGAAACTTTTGCTCAACTCTACATCCACTCTTTCATATGCATTTGCTCCTTTTATAGAAGGCTTTCATACCATACAACATTTGTGTTCCCTACGCCATATATCCTCAAACATCCCATAAAGCATTTCACACAACTTTGTCATACAGTTTTTCCAAATCCATAAAAGCTGCATACAACTTCTTACCTTTTGCCAAATAATTTTCCACAGACATCTTCACCTCAAAAAATCTGATATACACATCCCCTAACTTTCCTAATACTCCCTTGCTTCTCATTTATTTTGCATTCAGTCACTCCCATTACTTCATCAATCATCATTCTTGCATACACTTTAGCATGTATACTTAACAGACTGTGCTATTTGGGTAACTATAATTCAAGAATTCTTTCACAGTGTTAAGTACAGTTGCTTGTGACCTTGGCATCTGTACATACAAATAAAGCATGCCTTCAAATTATACTGAAGACAGGAAGAGTCAATCCATACTAGTTCAGCTAGTGACCCCATACCATAAAACATACCAGTATGGCTAGAGTCCTTTGGGGGTTCACATTCTTGATATGGAAACAAGCAATGACATCCATAATTCTTCTATCAGAAGACATAAATGAGTTAAGCAAATGACAGGTCAAGTGTTCAATCCTGCTCATAACTAGGTAAGAACATTTTCTTGGCAGAGTAAAGCCCATCCATTATGACAGAAAGATACTTTTGTCAGTCTCTCTTCACTAATGCTTACCATATTTTCCAACCATCTCAGTATATCATGGTTGACCCTCTCAATCAGACTATGCTCAATACCACACTTGTCTCTAAAAGCATAATCTCTCACTGATTATCCCACCCCATGCCACATATTGTCCTCAAGCATTTCATTTCTAGTATACATCAACCTTACTCGTTTCTCTTGCAATTAAGGCCCAAGACTCACACCCATACAAGACTGATGGGACTAACATGACTTCAAACATACCCATACATACCCTTACATTCAATGACCTTTCCTTCCACACACTAAAACTGGCCATGACCTTTGCCCTCTTTTCTAAGCTGTGGCTCACTTTAACCCAAATGGTTCCATCCACTAACGCATCCACTTCCAGGTACCTAAAACTCTCTACTTCCTTCAGGTCTTCACATTTCTACTCACACTTAAACCAAACTGTTTCTAAACCCCCTCCCCCCTAACTGTACCTCATTAATTTACTTTTGTTCATGTTTATTTTCAACCACCTCCTTTAACACACCTCCTTTATCTTTTGTGTGACACAGGGAGAGAGCTATACACTCATGTTGCTCTGTCCCTTAACTTTGTATATCTGTACCATGACTTCTCTCTAATGCATATATACATACAAAACATCCATACACCCATCAGCCTGAGCCAGGTACACATTTTCTCGACCAGCTCCAATGGGAGGATGAACAGAGGGTGGAATGTGGACTGGCTGCTAAGACCAGAATTCAACAACTTCTGAAGTTTCTCTTGGTCTCTTTCAAGAGTTTACCATCAGTGCCAGAACCCATTAAACTGCATTACCATGTAGATCACAGCCTTACAATCTTATAAACCCATCACTAGAAAGCCAGTGGGGAGCTACCATTAGCGACTACTTCCCACAATCATCCTCGACTTACTGATCAAGCATAAGAGTTTAACAAGCTAGGTAACAAGGAGTACTCTAACAAAGGGTCATTCATCATTTCTTTGACTGATTACCAGAGTTTGTCTTATGAGAAGCAGTGAGTGTCTATATATCCAAACATGGGTCAATCAGGCCAAAATGACTATCCCCCTTGAGGGATGATATCTCCCTTTCTGTCAGGAAGACAGGCACTTGATTGGAGACATCACTCCATTCTGGAAAAAGTATAAGCTAGGTTGACAGGGATGCCAGGTGGAAGGTGTCTGAATGTATAGTGTAAGAGGAAAGCTACTAAATGCAGTGCAGAATTTTTATGATCTGCATTAAGGGTGTGAATGTCACCATGGCAACAGCACTAATGTCAGCTTACATAAGTGTTGTCAACATACATACTCATCCAAAAATACTTTGCATATATATGTAAACATTCATATGCTGTCAACAAACATCATTTATCCTAAAGCTGTCAACATATAAAAAAAATGGAACACTCACATCATCAGTAACTTCAAGAGAGACATCCAAATTGACAGTAGTACATATGTGGGACACTTGGACAGGCATCTCCTGTTTGATAATGGCTACAACATAGTGGTGAAACAATGTATCAATCCCATCTACTGTGTCTCCTCCTTCTCGCTGTTCAGGACTGGAGGATGAAGAGGAACGAGCTGTAATTAATACCTTGTTGAATGCAATTTGCTTATATGGCTAATCCAGCTAACTTTTATATTAGCCAATATGGCATAGGCAAAAATATTCCTTAATCTTGGCCATCTTGGATAAAAGGTAATATAATAGGTATAAGGAAAAATGCAAGAAGGATTAATTTGAGATCTAAACATACACTTTGAATATTTGGTGACCTACATACTTTGTTACCCTGCCAATTTCCTTTTTCATAATCATTAGCTGTTTCCTGTATTAGTGAAACAGCTCCAGGAACAGACATGAAGAAGAGCCTGTTTGGCTCACATTCACTCTCTAGCTGATATATATAATGCAATGAAACCAGAGCCCCCTATCCACTAACCAAGCCTCACAGACCATTCTGTGGTTCCCCTTGTCCATTTCATTAGCCCTAGTTCAGCCCAAAGACAGTACATTGCACCCTGAATACCACATCACACCAATTCCCCCATCCCACATCACTCCAATTCCCCTATCCTACACACTCCTCTCACCCTCATGGATGTTCAGGCCATAATAACTCAAGCATCTTTCACTCCATCCATCCATCTTCTTGTTCTCATCCTCCCCTTGCCCCCTTCACTGCTGACATATACATTCTCTTAGTCTCTCTTCATTCATCCTCTCAGTATGTATAGTATATGGCATCTACTACTTCTATTTTCTTAGTAATAATGGGTGGCAGACAATCACTGACTGGGAGGTACTAACATCCAGGATTTGGGAGGGACAGTGGGGGTGAAGTGAACCAGCATGGAGGCTTTTGTCACATAACCCTTTTCAGATATAGATTATAAGCATTTTTTCCTTGCCTTATTTACATGTAGTGTGATGGTGTTCAGCCCCAACCTAATATCCTCTTTTTCTCACACAAAATGTTTGACAATATTTAATTATATATTCTGTTTATCTTATTTTCCTATCATTATCACTCAAAAGCTATGGCAACACAACCAACTGATCCCTCTCTGGTGCCTACTTAGAGTGGTGTCACCAGTCAAGAGGAGCATAACAGATCCTAGGGCCCCACTTGAATGCCTTCATGTAATTGCGACTCACCCAACTTTCATAGCAACAGCGCCTAAACCAGGCTCTTTCTCTATTCATTTCAGCAATATTCCCAGTCTCTCTCTCTGTAGATCACCACCTGTTTACCAATTATATACCCATGACCTTTTTCTTCTCTCTGAAAGCCAACTATACTTCAACTGAATCTCCCTCCCCTCCTCCCTCCTCTTTCTCATGCTGATCATATTTCCTCTCTTAATTCAGACCTGTAGGGCTTCTCAGAGAGGGGAAAACAGTAATATTGTAAAATCTAATACTGATATGATGCAATTCTTCCCCCTATACCTCTAATCAAGAACATTCCTTTCCCTCTGTTCACTTTAAAACACCACAGTTCAATCCAGTTATAATATAAACATGCTGGGCATAATCCAATCTGTCATGGAAATCCCAAATAATCAACACTGCAAAATCTGCCATAATCATTTTTGCTGTGTGCAGTTACTTCATATCCAGAAGTTTTATTTGTCCAAGTATGGAGTACTGCTCACACATCTAGGGTGGCTCATCCTCTATCTGTCAGTTAAATGGAATGGAATCAAAAGCCTTCCATTCACCCATTGTCCTAGCATCAACTCACTTCAAACTTCCCTTTCCATTTGCTGCACTGTTGCTGCTCTCTTTCTATTCTACAGGTACCATTATAGCCACTGTTCTAATGAGCTGTCTATATGTGTCCCTGTCCCCAAGGACTGGACCTGAGGCACAAATTTGTCTGTTGCTTTCTACTGTTTCTGTGTGGAGACTTATCATTTGAGGGGTTGCTGTTTTGATACCTCCTTCCCTTAAACAGCTAAGTTGCAGAATTCTCTTCTTTCTTTGGCCTTTCCCCATCCATAATATGTAACTTCCTTTAAGAGTCAGGTTTAAAAACACCTACGAAGTCCTGATTATTTCTACTTTCTTTTTCTTTCACTTTTCATCCAACTCGAGATGACTTTGCTAAGAGCATGTTTTGCCTATGCCACATCACTCACAATACGAAAAAATCCAAATTATGTAAGCACACCCTCTTAAACTTATCAGATCATTCTTCACTTACTACCACCCCTCTCTCTTATACAATGAACTCTGCTCACACTACATATTGTCCTCAGGTATTCCATTTCCAACACATCAACCCTCCTCCATTCTTTTGCAATTAGGCAACAAACAACTGGGAGGTATGTTACCAGTACTACCTGCCTGGGTATCAGGAGGGTTAGCGACAGCTGGGTAGTGAGCCAGAACTTCAGTGGTTGTCAAGTTGCACTCCTGTGACCCAGGTAGCTGTCTTTTCTTTCAGCCTCACCCACACGTGGACTACTGGTATTCTGTCCGCAAACATACAATCTTTCCATGTCACACATAACACTTGACAACAATGAATTCACACAGCTCATTCTTCATAACTAGAATTCCTGTGCTGAGCACTATGTGCTAGCCCTGCCTTTTGGCAAAATGGTAGAAGCAGTAGATAGAAGTAGTAGGTAAGAACAAGGCTGGAGCACTAGGTAGAAAATTAGGTAGAATTAGTAAATAGACACATTAGGTAGGAGCCTCTGCACACACTGTACTGGGGTTGTCCTCTGCTAATGGCCTGTTAAGGGTGAGGCATAAAGGCTAAGAAGTGGCAATGGAGTTTTCTAGTTATAAAGACTACTGCTGTGGCCACCCCATCTTAAGGGAGTCCAGCTGGAATAGGCATCACAGATATATGTAAATAGATAGAGATTCACACGTGGCATCAAACAGACCCATTTGTGCCCTCACTTATAGTGACTTCTCTTTCTACAAACTCCCCAATGCACCAAAGATCTCTGCCCTTTCACCCACTCTATGGTTTACTTAGTATCTTGTAATTCTTCTCACTGTCATGTCTACTCCAGGGTATGTAAAGCACTCCACTTACTCCAAGTTTTCCCTATTCAAATTCACACTCAAACCAACCCACCACACCTTATTAAACCTCATAACTTTACTTTTATTAACAAAAACTTTTAACTGTCTCTTTTCACAGACTCACAGAAACTTAAATGTCAGCTTCTGCAGTTCCAAACTCAAGTATGCCAATTGAGCCATGCCATATGCAAAAAACAACTGATCCATCTCCCTGGGCCCCCAGCCCTAGGATACTGTAGAACCATCTCTCTCTCTGAGACCCATGCATTTACCTCCCTTAAAACTCCATTGAAAAACAGATTAAACATCCACAGCTACTTCACAATCATTGTAGATGACCTACATTCCCTAGGAACCAATACAACCTCCTCCTCTACTACATGCCTTACTCTCCTGATAATAATCCCTCAATGAATCTGGTAGCTCCTTCCTATGACATACATCCACAACACCTTTCACAAATTGTACTCCAAATGATACAGACTTGTTAAAGGTCACTTTTCAATTGCATTGTAATCTCATCCTTGCAGAGTTCAGTAATACCCTTTGATCCAGAAATACTACATACAAATCCTTCTCTTTCTCCAGGTGTTTCTCCTACATATTTTTCAACACAAACACAATGTCCACACATACTTTAACACACATGAAGCCACACTGCTCCTCCTCAGTCTGATGCTCTGTGAAAGCTACCAACCTCAAACACAATTCTCCCACACAACTTACCAAGTATACTCAACAGATTTATACCTCTGTAACTAAAAGCGTTCACTTTTGTCCCCCTACCATTTACATAATGATACTATAAAGGCATTCTGCTAGCCCTCAAGCACCTTATCTTGGGTCTTACATGCAGTGAAAATCATGAATAATCAATCAATTTTATTACCCCCTTTCTTGAAAAATTCAGTAGCAAACACATCCACTCCAACCACTTTACTACACTCCATCCAACACAAGACTTTCATTACCTCTCCTCTTTTCACCAAACTATCTACCATGACCCCTGTTACACACACACCTCATCACAAACACCTAACACTTTCTCATCCCAGACACCCTACATCCACCACCCTATCAAATATTACATTCAACAGTCCTTCAAAATACTCAATTAATCACTTCTTATCTCTTTTTGGCCTGTTACCACATTCTCATCTGCTCCTCTCACTGATTTGTTCTCTTGTTCTCCTCACACTGTTTACCTCCTTCTACAATGTTTTCTTATTCTCTAAAGTTTGCCAAAACTCTCTCACACCATTTTTCATATGCCCTCTCTTGCAGCCCCTACACCTTCATCTTGACCTCCTGGTAATTTCTCTTGTACATTTCCTAATCATTCACAATCCTTTTTGTAGTGCCCATACACCTCTGTTTTCTTATTCACCAACAACTCAACTTTTTCCTCCCTCCACCTACAAGCTTTTCTTAATATGCCCACATCTGACCATCTACATACACCAAACTTCACCTGTATATGTAAATGATGCTTCCCTAAATACCTCACACTCTTTATCCACTCCCCTGGTTTCTTTACTCTCATGCTACTCTTCATCCAATCTCTTATTATCTCTGCACAAAAGCCTCTTTTCCAAGCTTACTAACTTTCACCAACATCTTCAAGCCCACATCCTTTCCTCTTTTCCTCAGCCACTACAAAATATCACACTCACCCCCACCAAGAAATGATCAGCCATCCAACCAGCTTAACCCATCAACACATTCTTATCCAATGGTTTCTAATTTGCATGCCTGTCAGTTAATACATAGTCCAAAAATAACCAGTGACCCTCAGCCTCACTCATCAACACATTCATACATCTTTCTTTAAACAAAGTATTTTCAATCACCATTCCTTTATCAACACAAAACATGACATGCTGTATATCATTTACATTTACAACAGGTACCCCATGCATCCTTATTGTATCTTCAATTGCCACATCACCCACTCCTGCATTCTAATCTCCCACCACTAATACTCAATCCCTTGTCCCTAACAACCCTGTCTTTTGCACTTGCTGTAGTTACTCAATCCTTCCCTTTAATGTAGCACTATGTACAAACATAATATATATCTTGATTCCTTAACCAGAAATACCTTCTGCCAATTGGTCCTACAATAGCAATAACATCTCCTGGTAAGAGCTCAACAGGTCCAGGAAGATTTTCCCGATGGAACCCTTCTCCTGAGAATGTACTTGTCACCACAGTATCAGGTACATCAGCCCAAGTTGCAGTTCCTGAGGAAAAAGTTTAATGCTACACACATAAAATCCTGAATTGTATCAATTATGCTTTTATGATGTAATCAATGACTAACAGATTATCATGCATTTTCATGGAGTTTTCAAATAACTGTGAGTGGATTCAGCAGCAGATGGAACCTTGGAGACTGAAGAGAGTCATAGGGTGAGAGAAAGGACTAAGGTCCTGGTTGCTTTGAGGAATGTGTAGAAGGAAAGATCAATGCCTGTTAGGGCAAAGATGAATATGTTTAAAGATATAGTGGTTCAAATCATGTTGTTCAAATCAAAATAACTATGAGCTTTTATAATATGTTGAATCAAAGGCACAGTTAGTATTACCTTCTGGCAGCAGACAGGACAAAGTGCCATCACTACAGGTAGGTTTCCTTGGACAGAAAACCTGGTCACTCTCACAGGTGTGGATAGTTCCAAAGATATCATCAGGGGATGTGGTGACACAACCTTGTACATCTACTGAGTACTGGCCACTAGCACATGTTGGACGTCGCACCTGCATCAGTTTCCACATATTCAATTATCAGTTTTTATATTTTTATATTAGGTACAGTAGGGTTGAGGGTCAAGTCAATTGGGAGGTAAGTTTGAATGGAGAAAAACTGGAGGAAGTGAAGTGTTTTAGATATCTGGGAGTGGATCTGTCAGCGGATGGAACCATGGAAGCGGAAGTGGATCATAGGGTGGGGGAGGGGGCGAAAATTTTGGGAGCCTTGAAAAATGTGTGGAAGTCGAGAACATTATCTCGGAAAGCAAAAATGGGTATGTTTGAAGGAATAGTGGTTCCAACAATGTTGTATGGTTGCGAGGCGTGGGCTATGGATAGAGTTGTGCGCAGGAGGATGGATGTGCTGGAAATGAGATGTTTGAGGACAATGTGTGGTGTGAGGTGGTTTGATCGAGTAAGTAACGTAAGGGTAAGAGAGATGTGTGGAAATAAAAAGAGCGTGGTTGAGAGAGCAGAAGAGGGTGTTTTGAAATGGTTTGGGCACATGGAGAGAATGAGTGAGGAAAGATTGACCAAGAGGATATATGTGTCGGAGGTGGAGGGAACGAGGAGAAGAGGGAGACCAAATTGGAGGTGGAAAGATGGAGTGAAAAAGATTTTGTGTGATCGGGGCCTGAACATGCAGGAGGGTGTAAGGAGGGCAAGGAATAGAGTGAATTGGAGCGATGTGGTATACAGGGGTTGACGTGCTGTCAGTGGAGTGAATCAGGGCATGTGAGGCGTCTGGGGTGGACCATGGAAAGCTGTGTAGGTATGTATACACGTGTGTGGACATGTGTATGTACATGTGTATGGGGGGGGGGGGTTGGGCCATTTCTTTCGTCTGTTTCCTTGCGCTACCTCGCAGACGCGGGAGACAGTGACAAAGTATAAAAAAAAAAAAAAAAAAAAAAAAAAAAAAAAAAATATTCTAAAAGCTTTTATCAATACAAACCAAAAGAATTTCAAATATGAATTTCTGTACACCAGCAGAAATTTGATATCCAGAAGTTTAAAAATAACCTGCACTTAGGTACTGATGTCTCAGATGTAAATTCATGAGTGAAATGATCATCATTCCATTAAACATTCAGTTCATCTAAAACATTTTCAATTCAATACTGTTCCCCCTAATGTTGTTCTGATCATAATGCCTACTTCTGCCAGTCTATCACCCTAGCTGATTCTGTCCTTGGGAGATACTGCTTTCTAGAGGCCCTGCTAAGTAACACTATCCTGGATGGCAGAGCCTACAAAAACACTTTCTGGACTGAAAATATCAGTAGGTTCCAAACTTACATTATTCCCTTATCATGGTTGAAAGTTTTCTTCCCATTAATGTCATATATAAATATGACCTCGGCATGATGTTCAAGCTAACACTGCCTTAGCTGCCACAAATCTTTAATTATCTAGTGATGCACTTTGGGGGGTGTTATCAGACTCCACCTGTACTGGGCAAGTGGATGAAAGGGAAAACAGTTTTGTCAAGGAACTTCTCACTTCAAAGGGGTCCATCATCTCCCAGCTCCTGATTGCAGTCCAAGGGATAGAGTGAACTGGTGCAATGTGATACACAAGGGGTGACATACTGTCAATGGACTGAAACAAGGCATATGAAACGGCCCGGGTAAATAACAGAAACGTCTATGGGGTACTGTTGTGGATGGAAGGCTATGATTTCAGTGCATTACACATGATAGCTCAAGAATGGACATGAGCAAATTTGGTCAATTCTTCTTATGTTCCTGACACTAACTTACTAACATGAGAAACTGTGAACAAGTATGAAAGAAAGAAAAAAGAATGATATATGTGGGTGTTACTGGACTCTGTGGGCAAGATTACAATGCAACTGAAAGAAAGAGAGTACAGTTTGTCAAAGAACCTCTCACTTTAAAGGAGTGTGACCTCTCCCTGCTACTGAGGGTAGTGCAGCCTTGGGGCTAAACAAGCCCTGGAAATAGGGTCCCTGGTAATATCAAGACCCATTCAGAAAGAAGTCCTGGAATAATTATTGATGAAAAATGAAGTGGTTTAATTAGGTAGGTGATGAGTGACTTAAATATGAAGGTAAGTAATGTGGCATTTGAAGGCATAATTGGGTCACATGGACTATTCAGTATTATGAATGGAGATATTGAACAGCTTGTGGAGTTGTGTGCTGAAAAATGACTGGTGACTGGGAATACCTGGTAGAAAAAGAAGGAAATACATAAGTATACCTATGTCAGTAGGAGGGATGGTCAGCAGGCATTATTAGACTATATACTAATAGACAGGAATATAAAAGAGAGAGACTTTTGGATGTTAAAGTGCTAAGTGGGGCAGCTGGTGGGACGTTTGATCACTATCTTGTGAAGGCAAAGATGGAGATTTGTAGATATTTTTGAAAAAGAGGAAACAATGACGGTGAGAGTAAGTGAGCTTGGAAAGGAGACGAAAATGAAGAAATACCAAGAGAGACTGAGGGTAGAATGGCAAAAGGTAAATGAAGTTAGGGGAGCAGGTGAAGAATGGAAAGTATCTAGGGAAGCAGTAATGGTACGTGCAAGAGATGCATGGAGCATGCAAAAAGTGGGAGGTGGGCAGATTGGAAAGGGTAGTGAGTGATGGGATAAAGAAATAAAGTTGCTAGTGAAAGAGAAAAGAGAGGTGTTTGGGCAGTACTTACAGGGAAGGAGTGAAGATTATTGGGTGATGTGAAAGAGAAAGTGACAGAAGGTCAAGAGGAAGGAGCAGGGGTTGAAAAAGAAGAGAAATGAGAGTTGGGGAGAGCGAGTATCAGTAAACTTTATGGAGAGTAAGAGGATGCTTTGGAAGGAGGTACATAATGTGCAAAAGAAATGAGAACAAATGGGAACATTGGAGAAGAGGACAAATGAGGAAGTGATAACAGGTAGTGATGAAGTGAGGTGAAGATGGAATGAGTACTTTGAAGGACTGTCGAATGTGTTTGATGATATTGTGGCAGATGTAGGGTGTTTTGGTCAGGCTGGTATGCGAAGTAAGAGAGTGTGAAGAGCAGTTTGGTAATGAATTAGCTTCAAAACCATACTAGTAATAGCAGGTGATTGCTCTGACAATGATCACTCACTGGAGCTATTGTTTACGGGCAAGTGGCAAGGTCACAAGGCATATACAGAATTTTTTGTGTTGTCCACAAAAAAACAAATGAAATAAATTACATAAAACACCAAAGAAAATATTAAAAGATTAGTAAATAAAACAGATCACAGCAATAGCGAGCAATCACTCTCATAACTGACTGTTTCCTTGAAAAATGCTACTTTGCTGCCACTCCAACGCTCATGCTGTATAGTGGAAGCAATCCTGGGCTCTTTATGTCATGCATTGTGTTATAATCTCCTGTAGGAAAGCCATCATGATGCAGGAGATGCATCAGATACTGTCCAAGCCTACACAAACTAGATTCCACGAAACTTCACGTAGTCATATTTCTTCTTTATCATTTTGCAATGCACATTACTTCAAATCATTATCCTTTATCTAAGTAATTAGAGTAATAATGTACCTTTCTTTTACTATGTTTCTTTGGGCATTCTACATATCTTTCTGTGTATTGAATTAGGTTAAGAAATCTACCCCAGGAATGTAACCCCCATCATCCCAATGAATATTATGGTCAAAGGTGATCTTCCAGGAGTTTTCAAAAAGTTTTGATTTCCAGGAGTGTATCCCCGATTTTACCTAGGGTCCAGATATTACCATAGTATCTCTGTACAATATTCAATGTCTGTGATAGATATGTGCTGGATAAGTCACGAGTCAAAGCAGGGCACTGTATAATGATTCAAAGCACTGGTATCAACGTATACCACAACATAATTAAATTCAACACTCAGTAAATGTATACAACTAAGTAAATAAATACAGGACTGACTAATAGTATAGCACTGGGCAGCTGAATATCACATTCAGTTATAGAGTATACTGGAAAATGTCATTCAATGCTCTGTAGGAATTATCACAGTCTGTTACTTGCTGAAAATGTATAATTAAATATGACCAAGGAGTATCACTTATCATAATTCTGTCAACACTAACAACTGCTGTGCTATTGTACTAGACGGAACAGTACAATGATTACAGAACGGCATATCAAAGTAAAGTACTGAATGGTAGTATACAATGCTAGATGATAACACCAGAGCCACAAAAATACTGAGTTAAACAATGTTACTACCAAGTTACTATAATTAGAAGTCTGTAACCAGGTGCTGAATGGAGCCTACTTTTGCTGACACCTGGCTAGTTGATGTCAATGGTAAGATGAAGAATAAAAAACAAACTAACAACACGAATCTGAGATCAGTAACACTCACACTGACAGTAAAGGCACCAGCTGCTGTAGCATAAATGTCAAAAGCAATGATCATGGATGGTACTCTGATACGATGCTGTGTCATGATTATCTCCCCT
This sequence comes from Panulirus ornatus, assembly GCF_036320965.1. Taxonomy (NCBI): domain Eukaryota; kingdom Metazoa; phylum Arthropoda; class Malacostraca; order Decapoda; family Palinuridae; genus Panulirus; species Panulirus ornatus. Next base: position 6,090,482 of record NC_092280.1, on the reverse strand, counting down.
GTGCTTGAACTTGGGGCTACCACTTGCCGGGTCAATTCTCTTGGTGGTGGGTTACCAAGCCGGTAGATCTCTGATCCTGTGGAGGGAAACAGATCCATCATTTCCCTGTGAATGAATGTAGCATAACACTGACGCCACAGCAGCCCAATAAAAAGGACTCTGAGATTATATAAAGAATTGAATAATAATATAGAAAAAAGAAATAGAAAGAGAGATATACATAAGTATACGTATGTAAGTAGGAGAGATGGCCAGAAAGCATTACTGGATTGTGTGTTATTTGATAGGTGCATGAAAGAGAGACTATTGGATGTTAATGTGCTGAGAGTTGCAACTGGAGGGATGTCTGATCATTATCTTGTGGAGGCGAAGGTGAAGATTTCTTGAGGTTTTCAGAAAAGAAGAGAGAATGTTGAGGTGAAGAGAGTGGTGAGAGTAAGTGAGCTTGGGAAGGAGACTTCTGTGAGAAGCTACCAGGAGAGACAGTGCAGAATGGAAAAAGGTGAGAGCAAAGGACGTATGGGAGTGGGGGAGGAATGGGATGTATTTAGGGAAGCAGTGATGGCTTGTGCAAAAGATGCTTGTGGCATGAGAAGTGTGGGACGTGGGCAGATTAGAAAGGGTAGTGAGTGGTGGGATGGAGAAGTAAGATTATTAGTGAAAGAGAAGAGAGAGGCATTTGGACGAGTTTTGCAGGGAAATAGTGCAAATGACTGGGAGATGCATAAAAGAAAGAGGCAGGAGGTCGAGAGAAAGGTGCAATACATGAAAATGAGGGCGAATGAGAGTTGGGGTGAGAGAGTATCATTAAACTTTAGGGAGAATAAGAAGGTGTTTTGGAAGGACGTAAATAAAGTGTGTCAGACAAGAGAACAAATGGGAACATCAGTGAAGGGGGCTAATGGGGAGGTAATAACAAGTAGTGGTGATGTGAGAAGGAGATGGAGTGAGTATTTTGAAGGTATGTTGAATGTGTCAGATGATAGAGTGGCAGTTACAGGGTGTTTTGGTCGAGGCGGTGTGCGAAGTGAAAGGGTTAGGGAAAATGATTTGGTAAACAAAGAAGGGGTAGTGAAAGCTTTGTGGAAGATGAAAGCCAGCAAGGCGGTAGGTTTGGATGGTATTGCAGTGAAATTTATTAAAAAAGGGGGTGACTGTATTGTTGACTGGTTGGTAAGGATATTTAATGCATATATGGCTCATGGTGAAGTGCCTGAGGATTTGCGGAATCCATGCATAGTGCCATTGTGCAAAGGCAAAGGGGATAAAGGTGAGTGTTCAAATTACAGAGGTATAAGTTTGTTGAGTATTCCTGGGAAATTATATGGGAGGGTATTGATTGAGAGGGTGAAAGCATGTACAGATTATCAGATCGGGGAAGAGCAGTGTGGATTCAGAAGTGGTTGAGGATGTGTGGTTCAGGTGTTTGCTTTGAAGGATGTATGTGAGAAATACTTGGAAAAACAAATGGATTTGTATGTAGCATCTATGGATCTGGAGAAGGTACATGATAGAGTTGATAGAGATGCTCTTTGGAAGGTATTAAGAATAAATGGTGGGGGAGGCAAGTTGCTAGATGCAGTGAAAAGTTTCTATTGAGGATGTAAGGCATGTGTACGAGTAGGAAGAGAGGAAAGTGATTGGTTCTCAGTGAATGTAGGTTTGCAGCAAGGGTGCATGATGTCTCCATGGTTGTTTAATTTGTGTATGGATGGGGTTGTTAGGGAGGTGAATGCAAGAGTTTTGGAGAAAGGGGCAAGTATGCAGTCTGTTGTGGATGAGAGGGCTTGGGAAGTGAGTCAGTTACTGTTCGCTGATGACACAGTGCTGGCGGCTGATTCGGGTGAGAGACTGCAGAAGCTGGTGACTGAGTTTGGTAAAGTGTGTGAAAGAAGGAACCTGAAAGCAAATGTGAATAAGAGCAAGGTTATTAGGTACAGTGGGGTTGAGGGACAAGTCAATTGGGAGGTAAGTCTGAATGGAGAAAAACTGGAGGAAATGAAGTGTTCTAGATATCTGGGAGTGGATTTAGCAGCAGATGGAACCATGGAAGTGGAAGTGAGTCACAGAGTTGGAGAGGGGGCTAAAGTTCTGGGAGCTTTGAAAAATGTGTGGAATGCGAGAACATTATCTCTGAAAGCAAAAATGGGTATGTTTGAAGGAATAGTGGTTCCAACAATGTTATATGGTTGCGAGGAGTGAGATATAAATAGGGTTGTGCAGAAGAGGGTGGATGTGTTGGAAATGAGAATAATCATCATCATCATTACTATTATTATAATTATTATTATTATTATCATTATCATTATCATTATTATTATTATTACTATTTTTATTATTATTATTACTATTGTTCTAAAAGGGGAAACAGAAGAAGGAGTCACACGGGGAGTGCTCATCCTCCTCGAAGGCTCAGATTGGGGTGTCTAAATGTGTGTGGATGTAACCAAGATGAGAAAAAAGGAGAGATAGGTACTATGTTTGAGGAAAGGAACGTGGATGTTTTGGCTCTGAGTGAAATGAAGCTCAAGGGTAAAGGGGAAGAGTGGTTTGGGAATGTCTTGGGAGAAAAGTCAGGAGTTAGTGAGACGACAAGAGCAAGGGAAGGAGTAGCACTACTCCTGAAACAGGAGTGGTGGGAGTATGTGATAGAGTGTAAGAAAGTAAACTCTATATTGATATGGGTTAAACTGAAAGTTGAGGGGGAGAGATGGGTGATAATTGGTGCATATACACCTGGGCATGAGAAGAAAGATCATGAGAGGCAAGTGTTTTGGGAGCAGCTGAATGAGCGTATTAGTGGTTTTGATGCACGAGACTGGGTTATAGTAATGGGTGATTTGAATGCAAAGGTGAGTAATGTGGCAGCTGAAGGAATAATTGGTATGCATGGGGTGTTCAGTGTTGTAAATGGAAATGGTGAAGAGCGTGTAGATTTATGTACTGAAAAAGGACTGGTGATTGGGAATACCTGGTTTAAAATGAGAGATATACATAAGTATACGTATGTAAGTAGGAGAGATGGCCAGAGAGCGTTATTGGATTATGTGTTATTTAATAGGTGCACGAAAGTGAGACTTTTGGACGTTAATGTGCTGAGAGGTGCAACTGGAGGGATGTCTGATCATTATCTTGTGGAAGCAAAGGTGAAGATTTGTAGAGGTTTTCAGAAAAGAAGAGAGAATGTTGGGGTGAAGAGAGTGGTGAGAGTAAGTGAGCTTGGGAAGGAGACTTCTGTGAGGAAGTACCAGGAGAGACTGAGTACAGAATGGAAAAAGGTGAGAACAAAGGAGGTAAGGGGAGTGGGGGAGGGATGGGATGTATTTAGGGAAGCAGTGATGGCTTGTGCAAAAGATGCTTGTGACATGAGAAGTGTGGGGGGTGGGCAGATTAGAAAGGGTAGTGAGTGGTGGGATGAAGAAGTAAGAATTTTAGTGAAAGAGAAGAGAGAGGCATTTGGACAATTTTTGCAGGGAAATAATGCAAATGACTGGGAGATGTATAAAAGAAAGAGGCAGGAGGTCAAGAGAAAGGTGCAAGAGGTGAAAAAGAGGGCAAATGAGAGTTGGGGTGAGAGAGTATCATTAGATTTTAGGGCAAATAAAAAGATGTTTTGGAAGGAGGTAAATAAAGTGCGTAAGACAAGGAAACAAATGGGAACTTCAGTGAAGGGGGCTAATGGGGAGGTGATAACAAGTAGTGGTGATGTGAGGAGATGGAGTGAGTATTCTAAAGGTTTGTTGAATGTGTTTGATGATAGAGTGGCAGATATAGTGTGTTTTGGTTGAGGTGGCATGCAAAGTGAGAGGGTTAGGGAAAATGATTTGGTAAACAGAGAAGAGGTAGTAAAAGCTTTGCAGAAGATGAAAGCCGGCAAGGCAGCGGGTTTGGTATTGCAGTGGAATATATTAAATAAGGGGGACTGTATTGTTGACTGGTTTTTTTTTTTTGCTTTGTCGCTGTCTCCCGCGTTTGCGAGGTAGCGCAAGGAAACAGACGAAAGAAATGGCCCAACCCACCCCCATACACATGTATGTACATACGTCCACACACGCAAATATACATACCTACACAGCTTTCCATGGTTTACCTGAGACGCTTCACATGCCTTGATTCAATCCACTGACAGCACGTCAACCCCTGTATACCACATCGCTCCAATTCACTCTATTCCTTGCCCTCCTTTCACCCTCCTGCATGTTCAGGCCCCGATCACACAAAATCTTTTTCACTCCATCTTTCCACCTCCAATTTGGTCTCCCTCTTCTCCTCGTTCCCTCCACGTCCGACACATATATCCTCTTGGTCAATCTTTCCTCACTCATTCTCTCCATGTGACCAAACCATTTCAAAACACCCTCTTCTGCTCTCTCAACCATGCTCTTTTTGTTTCCACACATCTCTCTTACCCTTACGTTACTTACTCGATCAAACCACCTCACACCACACAATGTCCTCAAACATCTCATTTCCAGCACATCCATCCTCCTGTGCACAACTCTATCCATAGTCCATGCCTCGCAACCATACAACATTGTTGGAACCACTATTCCTTCAAACATACCCATTTTTGCTTTCCGAGATAATGTTCTCGACTTCCACACATTCTTCAACGCTCCCAGAATTTTCGCCCCCTCCCCCACCCTATGATCCACTTCCGCTTCCATCTTTCCATCCGCTGCCAGATCCACTCCCAGATATCTAAAACACTTCACTTCCTCCAGTTTTTCTCCATTCAAACTCACCTCCCAATTGACTTGACCCTCAACCCTACTGGTTGGTAAGGTTATTTAATGTATGTATGATTCATGGTGAGGTGCCTGAGGATTGGTGGAATGCTTGCATAGTGTCACTGTACAAGGGCAAAGGGGATAAAGGCGAGTGTTCAAATTACAGAGGTATAAGTTTGTTGAGTATTCCTGGGAAATTATATGGGAGGGTATTGATTGAGAAGGTGAAGGCATGTACAGAGCATCAGATTGGGGAAGAGCAGTGTGGTTTCGGAAGTGATGGAGGATATGTGGATCAGGTGTTTGCTTTGAAGAATGTATGTGAGAAATACTTAGAAAAGCAAATGGATTTGTATGTAGCATTTACGGATCTGGAGAAGGGATATGACAGAGTTGATAGAGATGCTCTGTGGAAGGTATTAAGAATATATGGTGTGGGAAGCAAGTTGTTAGAAGCAGTGAAAAGTTTTTATCGAGGATGTAAGGCATGTGTACGTGTAGGAAGAGAGGAAAGTGATTGGTTCTCAGTGAATGTAGGTTTGCGGCAGGGGAGTGTGATGTCTCCATGGTTGTTTAATTTGTTTATGGATGGGGTTGTTAGGGAGGTGAATGCAAGAAATTTGGAAAGAGGGGCAAGTATGCAGTCTGTTGTGGATGAGCGAGCTTGGGAAGTGAGTCAGTTGTTCTTCGCTGGTGATACAGCGTTGGTGGCTGATTCATGTGAGAAACTGCAGAAGCTGGTGACTGAGTTTGGTAAAGTGTGTGAAAGAAGAAAGTTGAGAGTAAATGTGACTAAGAGCAAGGTTATTAGGTACAGTAGGGTTGAGGGTCAATTAATTGGAAGGTAAGTTTGAATGGAGAAAAACTGGAGGAAGTGAAGTGTTTTAGATATCTGGGAGTGAATTTGGCAGCGGATGGAATCATGGAAGCGGAAGTGAATCATAGGGTGGGGGAGGGGGCGAAAATTCTGGGAGCCTTGAAGGATGTGTGGAAGTCGAGAACATTATCTCGGAAAGCAAAAATGGGTATGTTTGAAGGAATAGTGGTTCCAACAATGTTGTATGGTTGCGAGGCATGGGTTATGGATAGAGTTGTGTGCAGAAGGGTGGATGTGTTGGAAATGAGATGTTTGAGGACAATATGTGGTGTGAGGTGGTTTGATCGAGTAAGTAATGATAGGGTAAGAGAGATGTGTGGTAATAAAAAGAGTGTGGTTGAGAGAGCAGAAGAGGGTGTTTTGAAATGGTTTGGTCACATGGAGAGAATGAGTGAGGAAAGATTGACCAAGAGGATATATGTGTCAGACGTGGAGGGAACGAGTAGAAGTGGGAGACCAAATTGGAGGTGGAAAGATGGAGTGAAAAAGATTTTGAGTGATTGGGGCCTAAACATGCTAAAGGGTGAAAGGCGTGCAAGGAATAGAGTGAATTGGAACGATGTGATATACCAGGGTCGACTTGCTGTCAATGGATTGAACCAGGGCATGTGAAGTGTCTGGGGTAAGCCATGGAAAGTTCTGTGGGGCCTGGATGTGGCAAGGGAGCTGTGGTTTCGATGCATTATTACATGACAGCTAGAGACTAAGTGTGAACGAATGGGGCCTTTGTTGTCCTTTCCTAGCGCTACCTCGCACACATGAGGGGGGAGGGGGTTGTTATTTCATGTGTGGCGAGGTGGCGATGGGAATGAACAAAGGCAGACAGTATGAATTATGTACAAGTGTATATATGTATATGTCTGTATGTGTATATATATGTATACGTTGAGATGTATAGGTATGTATATTTGCATGTGTTGACGTGTATGTATATACATGTGTATGTGGGTGGGTTGGGCCATTCTTTTGTCTGTTTCCTTGCGCTACCTCGCTAACACAGGAGACAGCGACAAAGCAAAATAAATATATATGAAATAATTATTATTATTATTATTATTATTATTATCGTTATCATACTTTGTCACATACCCCTGCCGCTAACTGACATTCACTGGGAACCAATCACTTTCCTCTCTTCCTACTCATACACATGCTTTACATCGTTGCTAAAAACTTTTCACTGCTTCTAGCAACTTGCCTCCCACACCATATACTCTTGATACCTTCCAAAGAGCATCTCTATCAACTCTATCATATGCCTTCTCCAGATCCATAAATGCTACATACAAATCCATTTGTTTTTCTAAGTATTTCTCCCATACATTCTTCAAAGCAAACACCTGATCCACACATCCTCTACCACTTCTGAAACCACACTGCTCTTCCCCAATCTGAAGTTCTGTACATGCCTTCACCCTCTCAATCAATAACCTCCCATATAATTTCCCAGGAATACTCAATAAACTTATACCTCTGTAATTTGAACACTCACCTTTATCCCCTTTACCTTTGTACAATGGCACTATGCATGCATTCTGCCAATCCTCGGGCATTTCACCATGAGCCATACATACACTGAATATCCTCACCAACCAGTTAATTGAAAAAGGTGAGAGCAAATGACATAAGGGGAGTCGGGGAGGAATGGGATGTATTTAGGGAAGCAGTGATGGCTTGTGAAAAAGATGGCATGAGAAAGGTGGGAGATGGGTGGATTAGAAAGGGCAGTGAGTGATGGGAGGAAGAAGTAAGATTGTTAGTATAAGAGAAGAGAGAGGCGTTTGGAAGATATTTACAAGGAATTAGTGCAAATGACTGGGTAATGTATAAAAGAAAGAAACTGGAGGTCAAGAGAAAGGTGCAAGAGGTGAAAAAGAGGGCAAATGAGAGTTGGGGTGAGAGAGTGTCATCAAATTTTAGGGAGAATAAATAGATGTTTTGGAAGGAGGTAAATACAGTGCGTAAGACAAGAGAACAAATAGGAACATCGGTGAAGGGGGCTAATGGGGAGGTAATAACAAGTAGTGGTGAAGTGAGAAGGAGATGGAGTGAGTATTTTGAAGGTTTGTTGAATATGTTTGATGATAAGGGGGCAGATTTGGGTTTTTTGGTCAAGGTGGTGTGCAAAGTGAGAGGGTCAGGGAGAATGGTCTGGTAAAGAGAAGAGGTAGTGAAAGCTTTGTGGAAGATGAAAGGCGGCAGGATGAGATGTTAATGCAGTGGAATTTATTAAAAAAGAGGGTGACTGTGTTATTGACTGGTTGGTAGGGATATTCAGTGTATGTATGGTTCATGGTGAAGTGCCTGAGGATTTGCGGAGAGCATGCATAGTGCCATTGTATAAAGGCTAAGGGGATAAGTTGGGTGTTTAAATTACATAGGTATAAGTGTGTTGAGTATTCCTGGGAAATCATATGGGAAGGTATTGATTGAGAGGGTAAATGCATGTACAGAGTATCAGATTGGGGAAAAGCAGTGTGGTTTTAGAAGTGGTAGAGGGTGTGTGGATCAGGTGTTTGCTTTGAAGAATGTATGTGAGAAATACTCAGAAAAACAGATGGATTTCTTTGAAGCATTTATGGATCTGGAGAAGGCATATGATAAGAGCTGATAGAGATGCTCTTTGGAAGGTATTAAGAGTATATGGGGTGGGAGGTAAGTTGCTAGAAGCAGTGAAAATTTTATATCAAGGATGTAAGGCATGTGTATGAGTAGGGAGAGAGGAAAGTGATTGGTTCCCAGTGAATGTCAATTTGCGGCAGGGGTGTGAGATGTCTCCATGGTTTTTTAATTTGTTTATGGATGGGGTTGTTAGGTAGGTAAATGCAAGAGTTCTGGAGAGAGGGGCAAGTATGCAGTCTGTTATGGATGAGAGGGCTTGGGAAGTGTCAGTTGTTTTTCGCTGATGATACAGCGCTGGTGGCTGATTCGGGTGAGAAACTGAAGTTGGTGACTGAGTTTGGTCAAGTGTGTGAAAGAAGAAAGTTGAGAGTAAATGTGAATAAGAGCAAGGTAATAATCTTAGTTCGGTAGGGTTGAAGGACAAGTTAATGGGAGGTAAGTTTAAATGGAGAAAAACTGGAGGAAGTGAAGTGTTTTAGACATCTGGGATTGGATTTAGTGCAGGATGGAACCATGGAAGTGAAAGCAAGTCACAGGATGGGGGAGGGGGAGAAGGTTCTGGGAGCGTTGAAGAATGTGTCGAAGGTGAGAATGTTATCTCGGAGAGCAAAAATGGGTATGTTTGAAGGAAGTAATGAAAGGGGAAGAGAGATGTGTGGTAATAAAAAGAGTGTGGTTGAGAGAGCAGATGAGGGTGTATTGAAATGGTTTGGTCACATGGAGAGAATGAGTAAGGAAAGAATGACAAAGAGGATATATGTGTCAGAGGTGGAGGGAATGAGGAGAAGTGGGAGACCAAATTGGAGGTGAAAAGATGGAGTGAAAAAGATTTTGAGTGATTGGGGCCTGAACATACAGGTGGGTGAAAGGCGTGCAGGGAATAGAGTGAATTGGAATGATGTGGTATACTGGGGTCAACATGCTGTTAATGGATTGAACCATGGCATGTGAAGCATCTGGGGTAAACAATGGAAAGTTTTGTAGGGCCTGGATGTGAAAAGGGAGCTGTGGTTTTGGAGCATTACACATGACAGATAGAGACTGAGTGTGAACGAAAGTGGCCTTTGTTGTCTTTTCCAAGCGCTACCTTGCACACGAGCGGGGGGAGAGGGGTGTCATTTCATGTGTGGTGGTGTGGCTACAGAATGGATGAAGGCAGCAAGTATGGATGTGTACATGTGTATATATGTGTATGTCTCTATGTGTATATGTACGTATACGTTGAAATGTATAGGTATGTATATGTGCGTGTGTGGGTGTCTGTATATATATATATGTATGTGGGCGGGTTGGGCCATTCTTTCATCTGTCCCTTGTGCTACCTCACTAACGCAGGAGACAGTGACTAAGTATAATAATAAATAATAATAATATATTTATCTATATATATTCATTATAGTTTGTCGCTGTCTCCTGCATTACCGAGGTAGCGCAAGAAAACAAACAAAAGAATAGCCCAACCCACCCACACACACATGTATATACATAAAAGCCCACGCATACACAAGTACATACCTATACATTTCAATGTATACATACATATACATACACATACATATACACATATACACTGGTACACATTCATACTTGCTGCCTTCATCCATTCTCATCGCTGCCCCGCCACACATGAAATGGCATCCCCCTCCCCCAGCACGTCCAGAAGGTAGTGCTAGGAAGAGACAACAAAGGCCACATTCATTCACACTCATTCTCTAGGTGTCATGCGTAATGCACCGAAACCACATCTCCCTTTCCACATCCAGGCCCCACAAAACTTTCCATGGTTTACCCTAGATGCTTCAAATGCCCTGGTTCAATCCATTGACAGCACGTCCACCCCAGTATACTACATCGTTCCAATTCACTCTATTCCTTGCACCCCTTTCATCCTCAAGTATGTTCAGGCCCCGATCGCTCAGAATCTTTTTCACTTCATCCTTCCACCTCCAATTTGGTCTCCCACTTCTCCTCGTCCCCTCCACCTCTGACACATATATCCTCTTGGTCAATCTTTCCTCACTCATTCTCTCCATGTGACTAAACCATTTCAATACACCCTCTTCTGCTCTCTCAACCTCATTCTTTTTATTACCACATATCTCTCTCACCCTTTCATTACTTACTCATTCAAACCACCTCACTCCACATACTATCCTCATACATCTCATTTTCAACACATCCACCCTCCTCCGCACAACCCTATCTATAGCCCATGCCTCGCAACCATATAACATTGTTGGAACCACCACTCCTTCAAACATACCCATTTTTGCTCTCCGAGATATGTTCTTGCTTTCCACATATTCTTCAACGCTCCCAGAACCTTCGACCCCTCCCCCACCCTGTGACTTACTTCTGCTTCCACGGTTCCATCCGCTACCAAATCCACTCCCAGATATCTAAAACACTTCACTTCTTCCAATTTTTCTCCATTCAAACTTAACTCCCAACTGACTTGTCCCTCAACCCTACTGAACCTAGTAACCTTGCTCTTATTCACAACTCTCAGCTTTCTTCTTTCACACACTTTACCAAACTCAGTCACCAGTTTCTGCAGTTTCTCACCCGAATCAGCCACCAGCGCTGTATCATCAGCGAAAAACAACTGACTCACTTCCCAAGCCCTCTCATCCATAACAGACTGCATACTTGCCCCTCTCTCCAAAACTCTTGCATTCATCTCCCTAACTACCCCATCCATAAACAAATTAAACACCATGGAGACATCACGCACCCTCGCCACAAACTGACATTCACTGGGAACCAATCACTCTCCTCTCTTCCTACTCATACATGTGCCTTACATTCTCAATAAAAACTTTTCACTGCTTCAAGCAACTTACCTCCCTCACCATATACTCTTAATACCTTTAACAGAGCATCTCTATCAACTCTTTCATATGCCTTTTCCAGATCCATAAATGCTACATATAAATCCATCTGTTTTACTAAGTATTTCTCAATACGTTCTTCAAAGCAAACACCTGAAAGCTTTGCGGAAGATGACAGCCAGCAAGGCGGCGAGTTTGGATGGTATTGCAGTGGAATTTATCAAAAAAGGGGGTGACTGTGTTGTTGACTGGTTAGTGAGGATATTCAATGTATGTATGGTTCATGGTGAAGTGCATGAGCATTGGCAGAATGGATGCATAGTGCCATTGTATAAAGGCAAATGTATGCATGGTTAATGGTGAAGTGCTTGACGACTGGCAGAATGCATGCATAGTGCCAATGTATAATGGCAAAGGGGATAAAGGTGAGTGTTCAAATTGCAGAGGTATAAGTTTGCTGAGTATTCCTGGGAATTATATGGGAGGGTATTGGTTGAGAGGGTAAAGGCATGTTCAGAGCATCAGATTGGAGAAGAGCAGTGTTGTTTCGGAAGTGGTAGAGGATGTGTGGATCAGGTGTTTGCTTTGAAGAATATATGTGAGAAATACTTATTTAAGGATCTGGAGAAGGCATATGATAGAGTTGATAGAGATGCACTGTGGAAGGTATTAAGAGTATATGGTGTGGGAGCTAAGTTGCTGGAAGCAGTTAAATGTTTTCATGAAGGATGTAAGACACCAAAACCAGAGCTCCCTGTCCACATCCAGGCCCTACAGACCTTTCCATGGTTTACCCCAGATGCTTTACATGCCCTGGTTCAGTCCATTGACAGCACATCGACCCCACTATACCACATCATTCCAATTCACTCTCTTCCTAGCATGCCTCTCACCCTCCTGTAAGTTCAGGCGCCAATAGCTTAAAATCTTTTTCACTCCATCCTTCCACCTCCAATTGGGTCTCCCACTTCTCCTTCTTCTCTCCAACTCTGACACATATATCCTCTTTTTCAATCATTCCTCACTCATTCTCTCCATATGTCCAAAGCATTTCAACACACCCTCTTCTGCTCTCTCAACCACACTATTTCCACACATCTCTTTCCCTTTCATTACATACTTGATCAAACCACCTCACACCATACACTGTTCTCAAATATTTCATTTCCAACACATCCACCCTCCTCCATACAACCCTATCTATAGGCTATGCCTCGCAACCAAATAGCATTGCTAGAACTACTATTCCTACAATCATATCCATTTTTGCTCTTCGAGATAATGTTCTCACCTTCCACACATTCTTCATCGCTCCCTGAACCTTCGCACCCTCCCTCACCCTGTCACTCACTTCTGCTTCCATGGTTCCATCCGCTGCTTAGTTCACTCCCAGATATCTAAGACACTTCACTTCCTCCAGTTTTTCTCCATTCAAACTTATCTCCCACTTAACTTGTTCCTCAACTCTACTGAACCTAATTACCTTGCTCTTATTCACATTTACTCTTAATTTTCTCAATTACTCTCAAGCTGGGTAGGCAGTTGTTTCTGGATGGATTTTGTGTAGGTGTGTCACCAATTTCATGTTTAGAGTTGAGGTTGGTTCGTGGCTGACTTTTGAGCAGTATCTCATGAGTATGATTACGTATTCTTTGGGAGAAGTGATTTCATTAGAATGGGTCTGGTGTACTGCATGAGTGGGAGTTGGACTGGTGTGATAACAAAGGATTTTCTTTAATGAGCACCTAAGCTGGTAGGTATGGGTCTTGTGACTTCATGTGTTTAGGAAGGAATGGCAATTTTCAGTTTGTCTTTCAAAGATTAGGTGTGACAGTGTTGCTTAGAGATTAAACTTCTTTGATTTCAACTGATGGAAAGTCACTGTGCATGAGTGGTTTCTTTGCTTTATAAGGTGTATAACTTGTAGGGAGAAATTTAGACTGTATTTCTTTCTGTGTCCTTAAGTGTGTGCTTTTTGTTGGTTTGGTTGGAGATGTTGATGAAATGAGAGATTGCATGATCTAGTGATGAGAAATCATCTATCCTGAGGTTCTGAGCTCTGTTTCCTTGTACTAAAATTTTCGTTTCTATGTACTAAGTGAAGAACTACTTTTTGTGGAAGACTCACAGTGGAAGGATGAAGGGCTATTGCAAATATTATAAAATAACTTTGAATCCATACTGTAACTTTAAATGGCATTTATACAAACATACTCATAAACATAATATTTCACGAACAAAAACTTCAGAAATTAGATAAAAAAAAGGCAAAGATATCAAGGTAACTAACCAATGCTGGTAAACACAAACTGTGAGCTGTCATCATCAAATACAGCAGTGAAGGAATCACTCTCATCAGCCATAGTTACAGACACATTGCAGTAATAAATTATATCAGGCTCCCACACCTGTAAGAGAAATCTAGTTGGTACTTGTTCATAATCATTACAAAATTTTAGCATTAAGAATGCACATTCTTCCATTACCCACATTACTTTTTGCTCAGCTCATTAAATAATAATGATAAGCCACAGGGTGGGGGAGGGGGTGAAGGTTCTGGGGGTGATGAAGAATATGTGGAACGAGAGAATGTTATTACAGAGCAAAATGGGTATGTTTGAAGGAATAGTAATTCTAACAATACTGCATGGTTGTGAGGCATGGGCTACTGTACGGAGGAGGGTGGATGTGTTGGAAATTAAATGTTTGAGGACAATAAATGGTGTGAGGTGCTTTGATCGAGTAGGTAATGAAAGGGTAGGAGAGATGTGAGAGGAAATGAAAAGAGTGTAGTTAACAGAGTAGAAAAGGGTGTGCTGAAATGGTCTGAACATATGTAGAGAATGAGTGGGGAAAGACTGACAAAGAGGATATATGTGCATCAGAGGTGGAGGGAACAAGGAGAAACAGACCAAATTTACATATATACATGTGTATATATGTAAATGTCTGTCTCGCAGGAGACAGCGACAAAGCAAAATAAAAATGAAATAAACAAATGAAAACACATATGCATGTATATGGGCGTGTATGGGCGTTTATGCATATATATGTATATATATGAGTGGATGGGCCATTCTTCATCTGTTTCCTGGCGCTACCTCATGCGCGTGCAGGGAGAGGGGGGGTGTCATTTCATGTGTGGCCGGGTGGCGGCGGGAATGAATAAAGGCAGCAAGTATGAATTACGCACAATTGGAAATAAAAAGAGTGTGGTTGACAGAGTAGAAAAGGGTGTGCTGAAATGGTTGGAACACATGGAGAGAATGAGAGGGGAAAGATTGACAAAGAGGATGTATGTGTGTTAGAGGTGGAGAGAATAAGGAGAAGCAGGAGACCAAATTTACATATGTACATGTGTATATATGTAAATGTCTGTATATGTTTACGTATATGTATGTATATGTTGATATATATATTATTTATTTATATATTTATTAATATATTATCTATTTATATATTATATATGTAGGTAGAGTGGTAGAGGATGTGTGGATCAGGTGTTTGCTTTGAAGAATGTATGTGAGAAATACTTAGAAAAGCAAATGGATTTGTATGTAGCATTTATGGATCTGGAGAAGGCATATGATAGAGTTGATAGAGATGCTCTGTGGAAGGTATTAAGAATATATGGTGTGGGAGGAAAGTTGTTAGAAGCAGTGAAAAGTTTTTATCGAGGATGTAAGGTATGTGTACGTGTAGGAAGAGAGGAAAGTGATTGGTTCTCAGTGAATGTAGGTTTGCGGCAGGGGTGTGTGATGTCTCCATGGTTGTTTAATTTGTTTATGGATGGGGTTGTTAGGGAGGTAAATGCAAGAGTTTTGGAAAGAGGGGCAAGTATGAAGTCTGTTGGGGATGAGAGAGCTTGGGAAGTGAGTCAGTTGTTGTTCGCTGATGATACAGCGCTGGTGGCTGATTCATGTGAGAAACTGCAGAAACTGGTGACTGAGTTTGGTAAAGTGTGTGGAAGAGGGAAGTTAAGAGTAAATGTGAATAAGAGCAAGGTTATTAGGTACAGTAGGGTTGAGGGTCAAGTCAATTGGGAGGTGAGTTTGAATGGAGAAAAACTGGAGGAAGTGAAGTGTTTTAGATATCTGGGAGTGGATCTGGCAGCGGATGGAACCATGGAAGCGGAAGTGGATCATAGGGTGGGGGAGGGGGCGAAAATTCTGGGGGCCTTGAAGAATGTGTGGAAGTCGAGAACATTATCTCGGAAAGCAAAAATGGGTATGTTTAAAGGAATAGTGGTTCCAACAGTGTTGTATGGTTGCGAGGCGTGGGCTATGGATAGAGTTGTGCGCAGGAGGATGGATGTGCTGGAAATGAGATGTTTGAGGACAATGTGTGGTGTGAGGTGGTTTGATCGAGTGAGTAACGTAAGGGTAAGAGAGATGTGTGGAAATAAAAAGAGCGTGGTTGAGGGAGCAGAAGAGGGTGTTTTGAAGTGGTTTGGGCACATGGAGAGGATGAGTGAGGAAAGATTGACCAAGAGGATATATGTGTCGGAGGTGGAGGGAACAAGGAGAAGAGGGAGACCAAATTGGAGGTGGAAAGATGGAGTGAAAAAGATTTTGTGTGATCGGGGCCTGAACATGCAGGAGGGTGAAAGGAGGGCAAGGAATAGAGTGAATTGGAGCGATGTGGTATACCGGGGTTGACGTGCT
The DNA here is from genome assembly GCF_036320965.1 of Panulirus ornatus. Lineage (NCBI taxonomy): Eukaryota > Metazoa > Arthropoda > Malacostraca > Decapoda > Palinuridae > Panulirus > Panulirus ornatus. Next base: position 6,074,758 of record NC_092280.1, on the reverse strand, counting down.
GTCAGTGGATTGAATCAAGGCATGTGAAGCGTCTGGGGTAAACCATGGAAAGCTGTGTAGGTATGTATATTTGCGTGTGTGGACGTATGTATATACATGTGTATGGGGGGGGGGTTGGGCCATTTCTTTCGTCTGTTTCCTTGCGCTACCTCGCAAACGCGGGAGACAGCGACAAAGTATAATAAAATAAAAAAAAAAATATGTAGGTTTGCGGCAGGGGTGTGTGATGTCTCCATGGTTGTTTAATTTGTTTATGGATGGGGTTGTTAGGGAGGTGAATGCAAGAGTTTTGGAAAGAGGGGCAAGTATGAAGTCTGTTGGGGATGAGAGAGCTTGGGAAGTGAGTCAGTTGTTGTTCGCTGATGATACAGCGCTGGTGGCTGATTCATGTGAGAAACTGCAGAAGCTGGTGACTGAGTTTGGTAAAGTGTGTGAAAGAAGAAAGTTAAGAGTAAATGTGAATAAGAGCAAGGTTATTAGGTACAGTAGGGTTGAGGGTCAAGTCAATTGGGAGGTAAGTTTGAATGGAGAAAAACTGGAGGAAGTAAAGTGTTTTAGATATCTGGGAGTGGATCTGGCAGCGGATGGAACCATGGAAGCGGAAGTGGATCATAGGGTGGGGGAGGGGGCGAAAATCCTGGGAGCCTTGGAGAATGTGTGGAAGTCGAGAACATTATCTCGGAAAGCAAAAATGGGTATGTTTGAAGGAATAGTGGTTCGAACAATGTTGTATGGCTGCGAGGCTTGGGCTATGGATAGAGTTGTGCGCAGGAGGATGGATGTGCTGGAAATGAGATGTTTGAGGACAATGCGTGGTGTGAGGTGGTTTGATCGAGTAAGTAACGTAAGGGTAAGAGAGATGCGTGGAAATAAAAAGAGCGTGGTTGAGAGAGCAGAAGAGGGTGTTTTGAAATGGTTTGGGCACATGGAGAGAATGAGTGAGGAAAGATTGACCAAAAGGATATATGTGTCTGAGGTGGAGGGAACGAGGAGAAGTGGGAGACCAAATTGGAGGTGGAAAGATGGAGTGAAAAAGATTTTGTGTGAACGGGGCCTGAACATGCAGGAGGGTGAAAGGAGGGCAAGGAATAGAGTGAATTGGATCGATGTGGTATACCGGGGTTGACGTGCTGTCAGTGGATTGAATCAGGGCATGTGAAGCGTCTGGGGTAAACCATGGAAAGCTGTGTAGGTATGTATATTTGCGTGTGTGGACGTGTGTATGTACATGTGTATGGGGGGGGGTTGGGCCATTTCTTTCGTCTGTTTCCTTGCGCTACCTCGCAAACGCGGGAGACAGCGACAAAGTATAAAAAAAAAAAAAAAATATATATATATATATATATATATATATATATATATATATATATATATATATATATATATATATATTATCCCTGGGGATAGGGGAGAAAGAATACTTCCCACGTATTCCCTGCGTGTCGTAGAAGGCGACTAAAAGGGGAGGGAGTGGGGGGCTGGAAATCCTCCCCTCTCACTTTTTTTTTTTTTAATTTTCCAAAAGAGGGAACAGAGAAGGGGCCCAGGTGAGGATATTCCCTCAAGGGCCCAGTCCTCTGTTCTCAACGCTACCTCGCTAATGCGGGAAATGGCGAATAGTATGAAAGAAATATATATATATATATATATATATATATATATATATATATATATATATATATATATATATATATATTATCCCTGGGTATAGGGGAGAAAGAATACTTCCCATGTATTCCCTGCGTGTCATAGGAGGCGACTAAAAGGGGAGGGAGCGAGGGGCTGGAAATCCTCCCCTCTCGTTTTTTTTCTTTTTAATTTTCCAAAAGAAGGAACAGAGAAGGGGGCCAGGTGAGGATATTCCCTCAAAGGCCCAGTCCTCTGTTCTTAACGCTACCTTGCTAATGCGGGAAATGGCAAATAGTTTGAAAGAAACATATATATATATATATATATATATATATATATATATATATATATATATATATATATATATCCACACATCCTCTACCGCTTCTGAAACCACACTGCTCTTCCCCAATCTGATGCTCTGTACATGCCTTCACCCTCTCAATCAATACCCTTCCATATAATTTACCAGGAATACTCAATAAACTTATACCTCTGTAATTTGAGCACTCACTCTTATCCCTTTGCCTTTGTACAATGGCACTATGCACGCATTCCGCCAATCCTCAGGCACCTCACCATGAGTCATACATACATTAAATAACCGTACCAACCAATCAATAATACAGTCACCCCCTTTTTTAATAAATTCCACTGCAATACCATCCAAACCTGCTGCCTTTCTGGCTTTCATCTTCCACAAAGCTTTTACTACCTCTTCTCTGTTTACCAAATCATTTTCCCTAACCCTCTCACTTTGCACACCACCTCGACCAAAACACCCTATATCTGCCACTCTATCATCAAACACATTTGCTTTGAAGAATGTATGTGAGAAATACTTAGAAAAGCAAATGGATTTGTATGTAGCATTTATGGATCTGGAGAAGGCATATGATAGAGTTGATAGAGATGCTCTGTGGAAGGTATTAAGAATATATGGTGTGGGAGGCAAGTTGTTAGAAGCAGTGAAAAGTTTTTATCGAGGATGTAAGGCATGTGTACGTGTAGGAAGAGAGGAAAGTGATTGGTTCTCAGTGAATGTAGGTTTGCGGCAGGGGTGTGTGATGTCTCCATGGTTGTTTAATTTGTTTATGGATGGGGTTGTTAGGGAGGTGAATGCAAGAGTTTTGGAAAGAGGGGCAAGGATGAAGTCTGTTGGGGATGAGAGAGCTTGGGAAGTGAGTCAGTTGTTGTTCGCTGATGATACAGCGCTGGTGGCTGATTCATGTGAGAAACTGCAGAAGCTGGTGACTGAGTTTGGTAAAGTGTGTGAAAGAAGAAAGTTAAGAGTAAATGTGAATAAGAGCAAGGTTATTAGGTACAGTAGGGTTGAGGGTCAAGTCAATTGGGAGGTGAGTTTGAATGGAGAAAAACTGGAGGAAGTGAAGTGTTTTAGATATCTGGGAGTGGATCTGGCAGCGGATGGAACCATGGAAGCGGAAGTGGATCATAGGGTGGGGGAGGGTGCGAAAATTCTGGGAGCCTTGAAGAATGTGTGGAAGTCGAGAACATTATCTTGGAAAGCAAAAATGGGTATGTTTGAAGGAATAGTGGTTCCAACAATGTTGTATGGGTGCGAGGCGTGGGCTATGGATAGAGTGGTGCGCAGGAGGATGGATGTGCTGGAAATGAGATGTTTGAGGACAATGTGTGGTGTGAGGTGGTTTGATCGAGTAAGTAACGTAAGGGTAAGAGAGATGTGTGGAAATAAAAAGAGCGTGGTTGAGAGAGCAGAAGAGGGTGTTTTGAAATGGTTTGGGCACATGGAGAGAATGAGTGAGGAAAGATTGACCAAGAGGATATATGTGTCGGAGGTGGAGGGAACGAGGAGAAGAGGGAGACCAAATTGGAGGTGGAAAGATGGAGTGAAGAAGATTTTGTGTGATCGGGGCCTGAACATGCAGGAGGGTGAAAGGAGGGCAAGGAATAGAGTGAATTGGAGCGTTGTGGTATACCGGGGTTGACGTGCTGTCAGTGGATTGAATCAGGGCATGTGAAGCGTCTGGGGTAAACCATGGAAAGCTGTGTAGGTATGTATATTTGCGTGTGTGGACGTATGTATATACATGTGTATAGGGGTGGGTTGGGCCATTTCTTTCGTCTGTTTCCTTGCGCTACCTCGCAAACACGGGAGACAGCGACAAAAAAAAAAAAAAAAATAATTATATATATATATATATATATATATATATATATATATATATATATATATATATATATATATATATATTTTTTTTTTTATACTTTGTCGCTGTCTCCCGCGTTTGCGAGGTAGCGCAAGGAAACAGACGAAAGAAATGGCCCAACCCCCCCCATACACATGTACATACACACGTCCACACACGCAAATATACATACCTACACAGCTTTCCATGGTTTACCCCGGACGCTTCACATGCCTTGATTCAAATCCACTGACAGCACGTCAACCCCTGTATACCACATCGCTCCAATTCACTCTATTCCTTGCCCTCCTTTCACCCTCCTGCATGTTCAGGCCCCGATCACACAAAATCCTTTTCACTCCATCTTTCCACCTCCAATTTGGTCTCCCTCTTCTCCTCGTTCCCTCCACCTCCGACACATATATCCTCTTGGTCAATCTTTCCTCACTCATTCTCTCCATGTGCCCAAACCATTTCAAAACACCCTCTTCTGCTCTCTCAACCACGCTCTTTTTATTTCCACACATCTCTCTTACCCTTACGTTACTTACTCGATCAAACCACCTCACACCACACATTGTCCTCAAACATCTCATTTCCAGCACATCCATCCTCCTGCGCACAACTCTATCCATAGCCCACGCCTTGCAACCATACAACATTGTTGGAACTACTATTCCTTCAAACATACCCATTTTTGCTTTCCGGGATATATATATATATATATATATATATATATATATATATATATATATATATATATATATATATATATATATATATATATCCCTGGGGATAGGGGATTAAGAATACTTCCCACGTATTCCCTGCGTGTCGTAGAAGGCGACTAAAAGGGGAGGGAGCGGGGGGCTGGAAATCCTCCCCTCTCGTTTTTTTTTTTCAATTTTCCAAAAGAAGGAACAGAGGGGGCCAGGTGAGGATATTCCAAAAAAGGCCCAGTCCTCTGTTCTTAACGCTACCTCGCTAATGCAGGAAATGGCGAATAGTTTAAAAGAAAGAAAGAAAGAAAGATATATATATATATATATATATATATATATATATATATATATATATATATATATATATATATATATATATATATATATTTATATATATATATATATATATATACATACATATACATATATATATCATCATATGTACATTTACATTATATACACATACACAGACATACATATGTAAATATGTAAATATTTACATATGTAAATATTCATCCTTGCTTGCCTGTATCCATTCCTGGTGCTACCCTGCGCCACAGCAAATAGCATCGCTACCCCCTGCTTCAGCAAGAGAGCAACAGGAAAACAGACGAAAAATGGCCACATTCATTCATACTCAGTCTCTAGCTGTCATGTGTGATGCACTGAAACAACAGCTCCCTATCCACATCCAGGCCCCACACACCTTACCATGGTTTACCCCAATGTTTTACATGCCTGGTTCAGTCCAGTAACAGCATTTCTACCCCGATATACCACATCAATCCAATTCACTCTATTCCTTGCATGCCTTTCACTCTCCTGTATGTTCAGGCCCTGATCGCTCAAAATCTTTTTCCCTCCTTCCTTCTACCTCCAATTTGGTCTCTCCTTGTTCCCTCCACCTCTGACACATATATCCTCTTTGTTAATCTTTCTTCACTCATTCTCTCCATATGTCAAAATCACTTCAACACACCCTCTTCTGCTCTCTCAACTAAACTCTTTTTATTTCCACACATCTCATTCATTACTTACTTCATCAAACCACCTCACACCACATATTGTCCTCAAACATCTCATTTCCAATACATCCACCCTCCTCTGTTAAACCCTGTCTATATCCATAGGGATAGGGGAGAAAGAATACTTCCCATATATTCCGCGTGTCGTAGAAGGCGACTAAAAGGGGAGGGAGCAGGGGGCTGGAAATCCTCCCCTCCTGTTTTGTTTTACTTTTCCACAAGAAGGAAAAGAGAAGGGGGCCAAGTGAGGATATTCCTTCTAAGGCTCAGTCCTCTGTTTTTAATGCTATCTTGGAAACATGGGAAATGGCGAACATGTATGAAAAAATATGAATATATATGTACATACATATGTACACATGTACATATTCATACTTGCTTGCCTTCATCCATTCCTGGGGTCACCCCTCCCCACAGAAAACAGCATAACTACCCCATGCATCAGTGAGGTAACACCAAGAAACAAAAGAAGAGAGGACACATCTAGTCACATTCATTATCTAGCTGTCATGTGTAATGCACTGAAACCACAGCTCCCTATCCACATCTAGGCCCCACAGACCTTTCTATGGTTTACCCCAGATGTTTCACCCCAGATGTTTCACATGTCCTGGTTCAGTCCATTGACAGCATGTTGACCCCAGTATACATATTGTTGCAATTCACTCTATTTCTTTCATGCTTGTTCGTCATTTCCTGTATTAGCAGTGTAGCACCAGGAACAGACAAAGAAAAGACCTCATTCATTCCAATCCACTCCCTATTTGTCATGTATAATGTACCAAAACCAATGCCTCCTGTGGACAGGTATATGGGGGAAACTCCCTCAATGGACTGATTATCTCAGTAGGGGTACACGACAGATACATGTTAGAGAAGCCTTTTCCAAGTGGGTTGAGCTGACCAGCAGAGTTCCACAGGGATTGGCTCAGGGTCCATTTTTCTCCTTGATTTATGTAAATGACTTGCCTACAGGTATGGAATCCTACCTGAATATGTTTGCAGATGATGCAAAAGTCATGAGGGAACTGAAGAGCAAGGGGGATTGCATCAGCTTACAGGTGGACCTACGCAGACTCCAAACTTGTTCTAAAACATGGTTGGTGAAATTCAACCCAAGCAAACATAAAGTAATGAGAATAGAACATAGCAAGAAACTGCAGACCACAAAATTCTGCATGTGAGAAGGACTTAACCTGCAGCCAGAGTTCTATATAAAAAAAATGGTTAGAGAGACAAAATGTCAGCTGGGAAATATTAGAACAGCCTTTAAGAATGTGGATAAGGAAATATCTAGCAAGCTATTTATGTCCTTACTGAAGCCAAAACTAGAATATGCTTCTCAGGTTTGGTCACTGCAACTACCAAAGTACAAAGAATAACAGAGAAGGTCCAGAGAAGGGCAAAAAGATGGAATCAGGTTTAAGAGAACTAAGTTACAGGGAAAGGCTGATAGCATTAAATTTACCCACCTTATAAGAAAGAGGAGTGAGGGGTGACCTGATCACAACCCTTAAGTTTTTAAAAGAGTTCAATGATGTGTATAGTAAACAGTTCTAAACGAGATGAAGCAATAGAGCAACCATAGAAATAGCATAAAATTAAGGAAAAATATGTTCAAGGGGATGTAAAGAAATACTTTTATAGTATAAGAGTGATGGATGAATGGACCAGAGAGTCTATGGCATGATCAGTGCAGAGAGCCTATTAGAAAGGTTGTATGATAGTAGAGCACAAATAAGTAATTACAAAAAGGCCCTACAGACCTTTCTGTTGCTTTCCCCCACTATTTCATATGCCACTTCTCTGTCCTGGTTCAATCCACTGATAGCATACTGCCTCCTGTGTAACCCATTTACTCTAATCTACTCTATCCCCCTTACGCCCTCCTGGATGGTCAGGCTGCTATGGCTAAGTCTTTTGACTCCATCCTTTTTATCTCCAATTGGATTTTTTCCTTCTCCTTGACCTCTCCACTTCAGACACACATATCCTGATTGTTAAACTTTCCTCACCCATTCTCTTTTTATGTCCAAACCATTTCAGCATATCCTCTTCAACTCTCTCAACCATACTCTTATTACCATTAAAACTCTCTTACCTTATCATTTCTTACTCAATCAACCCTTCTCATACTGCATTTAATTTCCAACAAAGCCATTTGACTCCACCCACAAGTGGGCACACTACAAGGGAAAAGTCGCCTTCAGTAAGGTCTTATCATAACCACTGGTTGAAAAGGAGAACAATTTCATCACAGAACTTCTCACTTCAAAGGACTGCAGTACAGCCTAGAAGTTATCGAAACAATGAAAATTGTCGTTAGGTTATAGATGATAATAATGATATTTTTTTTTTCATACTATTCGCCATTTCCCGCATTGACGAGGTAGCGTTAAGAACAGAAGACTGAGCCTTTGAGGGAATATCCTCACTTGGCTCCCTTCTCTGTTCCTTCTTTTGGAAAATTAAAAAACGAGAGGGGAGGATTTCCAGCCCCCCACTCCCTTCCCTTTTAGTCGCCCTCTACGACACGCAGGGAATACGTGATAAGTATTCTTTCTCCCCTATCCCCAGGGATATATATAATGATATATATATATATATTCATCAGATCCATGCTGGTCTTGACTAGGGCATACATCTGCCTATGCCAACTTGACCCTGACAAAAAAATCTTCAACATAAAGGTTGTATTTTATATATAGTTTCTGCTGAGTCTGCAGAGTTAGTCAACTTCTCTAAAAATAAACATCACCACTAAAGATATCATCTACATTAATTCTACTTACGATTGGGCATCCCACTCTATCCACACTTGGTGTCATAACCTGGGTAAGGTTGGCAAACTTGGAATGAGTCATCGGAGTCCCTTCAATCATGCTCATAACTGTAAAAATTTATCAGTTACAACTTTTTATTGACATACCTGTTTACATATCAACCCATCTACTTATTTAAGAGAAAGACTACTTATGTACCCAGGACTACCTATGATAAGATTTTGCCTAAAGGCACAGCTTGCACATCAGTCACTGCTCATCTTGTCTGTCGAGTAATGCCATTTCTCTCTAATGGCAACCACATTACATATCATGCTTCCAGTCATGACAAACTATTCTCAAAGAATGTCTAAAAAAAATCACCCTGCATCCTATGTGTTGATGGTTAAGCCTTGAGGAATGCAGTCATCAGCACTAGACTAAAACCCAAACTCTCTTATTTGATATACTGATCCCCAGTTGACTCCAGAATGAAATGTGTATGATCAAACACAATTATCTCTTTGTGTGTATCATAAAATATCAAGTGTTATTCCCCGCATCAAAAAAATTAAATTACTAATCTGAAATTATTCACTTTTTGATCATATGAAAATCATGAGGTCTCCATATCTGGCATTCGACCTCCTCAGAAACCTAATCATACAGAAAAAATGAGTTGTCAAAAACTGTGGAAAAAGCTTTTTCAGTAAAGTGCATAATATTAACCCAATTATTTCACTGTGGGGCCAAAACTAATCCAAAAGCATGAATAATGTATACTAAATCATATTTTCTTTACTCAATTTTACGTGAAAATTTACCTAAAATAAGGAGTGATTTCTAATATAATATGTACACTTTCTGCCTATCCACTTTACTGAAGGGTAAAAATTCAATCTAGAAGAATATATAATGGATTATTAGTCATAAAATACTATGTATTCAACAATCATCATGTCTTATTCAAACTTAGGTAAAAATTATCTACCTTGTGGGTAAAGAGATGAAAACAAAACAATACAGCAACAATGTAAATACTGTACACTTATATGCATCAATCATAAATTTTCAATGATAGATCAGCAAATGCATCATAAAACTATCTCTACAATAATAAGTACTTTATATCTGATTGAGAAGGATATTTCCATTTATTAAAACTAAACCTGGATGGTAAAGGCCTCAATTTACCTCATCTAATCTACATCTAGCATAACTATCAACAGGTAGTATCATCATCAATGAGGGGAGGAGGCACTGCTACTGCAGTATGGGCTTTCAAGTTCAGAAAATTTCAGTGTGTTAAGGAGACACACTAGTTTTCAGAAGTATCCAAGTTTCATCCTGCCCTCCCATGGTGACAATGATATTACACCCTTAGGGGTGGAACAGAAGGAAGAGACATTGCCCAACTCCATCAGGGCAAAAGATTTTTTTTTAATTCAGAGGAACTGCAAAAGATTAAGAGGGCCATATGTAAAGCAAAATCTGATATCTGCTACTAATCCTCCCTCTACCATATCAAATAATTTCAAAAACCTTCCTAAAATTGCAGTTTGTTTCATAGTAATTTTCTACATCATTTCCATCTACCTTCAGCAGAGAAGTAGCACTCTGCTTGCACATCCTGCTGTCAGTATAAGTAAAATGAAACGGAAATCTGTAAAACTTGAAGAATGTTTTGCTGATCATTTGCAAACACAGAGCAACCAAGCATCATAACAAAAAATAAGAGTGAAGTATGCTGAGGTTTTAGTCTTTTTGACTAACACTGTGCTGGAGCTGCCTTCTGCCACTGGCCTGTCAAGGGTGAGGCACAAAATGCTATGAAATGGCACTGAAGTCTGCCACTCATGCGATTGATCAAAACGGACAAGCAACTGAGGATGATGGCTCCAAATGTAAATGGGATGACTGTGGTGAGGTTTAAAGGAGGGAGCTTGTGGTGACATTTAAAAGTTATATTTTGGATGTGCTGGGGATTGGGGAAACCCATATCCTTGGGCAGGGTGTATGAAGTGAAAATGATAAATGCAAGCTGTGGGAGGATGTGGAGGGAGGAGTGGTATGAAGAGAAATGAACTGAAATTATCAGGGAAGAATAGAAAAAGGATGTGCAATTGCACTATCATTGGGAGTATAGAAGGGCATCACAGAGCATGAATGGAATGGATCAAGAATAGTGTGGGTGAAAGGAGAGATTGGAACTGTGAAGTATCCATGGTTATGTGTACATGCACCAGTCAATATGAAATTATGCAAGCTAACAAAGAAATGAAGTGTTTCTGGAGAAATTTGAATGTATAAATGACAAAAGGAAAGAAAGGTTTTCATTATGAATAATATGAATGTGAAGGTGGGATAAAATAAAATTGGTGAGATAAATGGTAAATGGGGGGAGCCTAGAGTAAATGAAAATGAAAGTTATCTTGTGGATGTCTGTGTAGAATATAGTTTATTCCTTACAAACATCATCTTTCAACACAAGATGATTTACAAGTACGCATGAATAAAAAATGATGGAAGAGAAGAGCAAAAAGGTTTTACTGACAATATGGCTGTAGATAAAAGGTTGAGAAAGGCTGTGCTGAATGCTAGAGTTGTGGGAGGTTTCTTCGAAGACTCTAACCAATTTGCAATTCTTGTGGGGGTAAGAATCGGAGAGAAGAGGACGTACAGTGTAAGGAAGAATGGAGAGGTAGTGTTGACAAGTGAGATGATGAATCAGAAAGAATGCAAGGAGTATGAAAGTAGGGTGACCAAAAGTTTAGAGGGATGTGTAAATGAGGTGTTTAAATTGATTACAGATAGACTGTAAAATTAGCAATTAGATACAAGGTTGTGAGATATAAAAATAAAATAGGAAATGCATGGTTTATCGATAAGATCAGAAATGCTGTGGAAGAGAAGAAAAAGGCATATGGTGAATTGTTTGAACGAAATGTACCAGAGGAAATTCAGCAAAGAAGGATGGAAGAATATAAGATGTGTAAATGGGGAGGGAAGCTAATGGAAGAAAGCAGAGAGCGAGTATAAGAAGAATTTGTAAGAAAGTTGAAACTAAAGTTTAAGGAAAATAAGAAATTAAACTGGAAGGAGGTTAAAAAAGAAAGAGGTGGAAGTAAGAGTAAAAATGTTTATGTGAGAAGTAAGGAAGGAGTGCTAAAAGAAGAGGAGGAAGTGAAAGGAAGATAGAGAGGGTACTTTGCAGAATTGATGATTGTGGTTAAAGATGAGACAGAAGTTATTAAATCATGTCCAGGGGCTTGAAGCAAGAAGGAAGGTAAAGAGGGCAATGATGAGGTTGAAGATAAGAAAGGAACCTGGAGTGGATTGGTTTACAGGTGAAATACTGAAGTATGGAGGAAAAAGTGTGGTAGAGTGAACACATTTGATATGTAATTTAGCATGGAAACAGAGGGTTGTGCCTGAGGACTGGGTGAACGCTATTATTGTTCCAACAGTCACTTACATAGGAAATAAGTTGATAAGCAAACCATGAGAGGTGTATACACAAGTTCTAATTGACACAATGATGGAAGTGACTGATTGCAGAATAAGTGAAAACAAGCAAAAAATTTTATTATTATATTGTTATTATCATTCATATTATCATTATTATCTTATCCCTGGGAATAGGGGAGAAAGACTACTTCCCACGTATTCCCTGTGTGTCTCTGAAGGTGACTAAAAGGGGAGGGAGTGGGGGGCTGGAAATCCTCCCCTCTTATCTTTAATTTTCCAAAAGAAGGAACAGAGAAGGGGCCAAGTGAGAATATTCCCTCTATGGTACAGTCCTCTGTTCTTAATGCTACCTTGCTCATGCAGGAAATGGCAAATAGTAAGAAAAAAAATTATCATTATTATACTTAACTGCCATCTCTCACTTTAGCGAGGTGGTGCAAGAAAACAGACAAGGATGGCCCAACCCACTCACATACACATGTACATACATGAATGCAAATGTAACCCACCTACATACACATGTATACACATGAATGTAAATGTAATTACTAAAAAAGAAAATTATGATAAAACTATGGCTTAGCACAGATAAAAGATGTGCCTTCTTGGACTGTTCAAAGATAAGGTTGGAGAACTGAGCAGCCATCTGCCATACATACGTATATGGCTATAATAATGAACTAATGTATAAGTGTGAAATGTAAATATCAAAATGAATTTCATATCAAATTATGGCTTAGAACAGATGAAAGAAGATATACATCTCAAAATGCTCCAAGAATGAGGCTGGAAAACTAAGACAGCCATGTGCCACAAGTAGGTAAATAACCATAAACAATTCATGAAAAGGAGAGTGAAAAAAAACATAAATGGGCAAATGAAAAGGAGAGAGAAAAAAATTAAATGCACAGAGGATTATATACATCTTGGACTGTTTCACAGATGAGGCAACAATTTGTCATCTGCATGATTACGGATTATCAAAAAAAAAAATATGTGCATAAATGTAAATAAATGTAAATTAAACATGAAAATGAGATAAAGGATGCAGCCTTTCTTTATCTGTCCTGGTGCTACTTTGCTAACAAGGGACACAGCGATTAAGTATGAAAAAAGATATGTGAATACTAAAAAAAGATTACAGTAAAACTACAGCTAAGCACATATGAAAAACAGAATGTATGTTGGACTGTTCCAGGGACAGCGATTGGAAAACAGAGCAATCTCTCATATCTTGTCTGGCATATGACCAAAAATCATTAAAAAAAAAAAGAGATAAAGATATAAGTACTGAAAGAAAATTTTGGTGAAATTATGGTTCAGCACAGATGAAAGATGATATATGTCTCAATTCACTCCACGGATATGGCTGGAGAACTGGGGCAACTATAAACATGTATATGACTGTAAATTATCAAATATGGAAAAAAAAGAAAAAAATCTAATTAAAAAATACATGATTATGACCATACAGACAAAGGAAAACAAGAATTTTGGACTTTTCTGAACACTCTTCCCATCTCAACTTTTGTTCTCTCAGTTTCTTACTGTCTCTCATCCATTAAGATGCCAATTATCCATGGTAGGCCTTCAACTTTAAGATTTCAGATTACGGGTACCCTTGCTCAATGGAAACACTAAAGAAGAGGTATGCCCATACCATACATCTCCAATGATGTATATTATCATATTCCCCCTTTTCTTTTCACCATTCCATCCCTGTGGATGCCATTTTCTCATGCCACTCTTACCAGTGATCTCATAGAAGCCAGGCACCAGGAAGGGGTCAGCAATAACATTACTGGTAGTGATATAAGATGGTGGTGCTCCATAGTTCAGATCCACCAAGAAAGTCGCACCAGCAGCCTCAGGTTGCAATGTCAGTGTGATGCCTGTGTTCTGTGGATGTGAGGAAAGATAGCATGCGTAAGGTTAAAAAGTCTTGGGAATCAGCATTCAGCCATCTTTTGGGAAGCCAGGTTATGAAGACTATTATTACTCCCAATGATGGGGAATAATCCTAGTGCACGACAGAACTATTACTAAACAGGGATATGGAAACTTAATACTTGCAAAATAGGCCAGTTATGGTTTCTCATGTTAAGCAGGTTATGGGAACTAGGCTGGGCTAGATTTTCAGAAATAAGGCTGGACAAGACAAAATTAATGCTGGTTCAAGTTATGGTACACCAATATACATTTAATAACTTATGACCACAATGAAAATTTTATCTGCATATGGCAGCTATGTGATAAGAACAAGAAAGCTAAATGATACGAATAAAATTGCTGTGTGGAGATAAGATTACTACTAGGTTCCACCTGCTTGTAGCAGCACTGTTGGAAGGAAGTAGACCCATGAAAGAAAACAAGCTGCAGCAGGAAAAAGAGTAGCCACAGGCCCTTGTACAATGTGTATCTGCTAGCAACTCACAAGGCATACAACCTCATGCCAACTCCTATGCAAAGCACACCCTTGAGCTGTCTCCAGCCAATATGCTGGACTATGGGTCACACCAAAGCATTTTACACATTCACAAACATTTACTCATCATCCTAACTATCAATGCAAACTGGTGTCAGAAACATTATTCATGGATCATATAGGCACCCAAATACCCAAGAAACACTTATCTGTCATACTGTGTAACAAGTGCCCTCAATTGTATTATGTTCACTGCATATAAAGGTTTACTCAGACATCAGGACATGCAGAAGCCATTCACACAAAAACAATCAAAGATCCCACCCAAACCTCCACTCAACCTACGCTACCATTCAAAAAGCAACAGAACAAAACAAAGACCCTACCATGCACAAATTATTCCTACTACTCTAAGGTACCCTATTAACGCATTAAAAATCCTACAACTTTTAACAGCAATGGTAAAAAAAACAAAAACACACATGTACTCATCCTACTCCTTTAATGAGCCAGAGTTATTCATACTACTGTTTTCCTACTGATTTTGTAACTATCCATTCCCTGTAACACCCTCCCACACTCTTGGTGATAGTACAATTGAAAATCCTTCTTTTCCTCTTCCTTGATAATTTTCATTCACTCCTGTCCATACCACTCCTCCTTTCACACCCTCCTACAACCTGTATTCATCATTTCCATTTTCACACCATACACCTGCCCAAAAGATATGGTTTCCCAAATCCCTAGCACATCCAAACTATGATTGTCAAATTCCTCCAAAAGCTTCCTTCTTTTACTGTCACCAGTCATCACTTTCACATTCAGTACCATCACCCTCAATTGCTCATCCATTTTACTCTCCAACATAACTGGCAGACTCCAGTGCCAATTCTTAGCCTCTTGTGCTTCACCCTTGACAAGCTAATAGCAAAGGGCAACTCCAGTGCAAGTGTTTCTCAGAGGCAGCTAGGCTCCAAAACTGTCTGGAAAACTAAAACTCCAGCACACTTCAAGTGTTCTGTATTCAAAAAACTAATACTGTCCTGATGGAGATGAACAAGGTCACCATGAGAAGGCATGGTGAGACTTGGTTTCTTAAGAAAGCTAGACTATCCCTAAAAGTACTGAAATTCAAAACATTTTCCAATTTTGAGCCTATACCACATAGTAGCAACTCTTAACCTAACTGGTTACAATAGTGCCACAATGCAGGCCAAAAAAGACCTAAATTACCCCAATGTCAGCCTAAGAAGTCCCAAACTACTCCCACTACAAACCAACAAAGGCCCAGACTACCCCAATAATAGCTAGTGAAGGCCTAAATTACCCTACCAACAAAGAGAAGACATAGATTACCCCATTACCAGCCAAATAAGACCTAGGTGATTTCACTACCAGACTGAAAAGGCCTAAACCACCCAACTACCAGCCACAAGAGGCAAGGCCTATCCTACAAGCATCCACAGAAGGCTTAAATTATCCCAACATCCACACCTAAAAGGTAAATAAGGACTATATTATCCTATGACCTCTCAGAAAAGGCCTACACAACCCTACAAGCAGCTACAGAGGGCCTACACTACTGCATCCTATCACCAGCCAAAGGCCTAAGCTACTCCCACTATCAGCTAGAGAAGGCCTAGGTTATCCATTACTACCAGCTCTATATCACCAGCCAAAGGCCTAAGCTACTCCCACTATCAACTAGAGAAGGCCTAGGTTATCCATTACTACCAGCTCAAAAAGGCCTAAACTATCAGGGATGACTTACATCATTGATGGCAGTCATCGTAAAGGCTGGACTTCCTCCACCAGTGGAGAACGTTGCTAACATGGAGGAGTCAATGGAGCCACAAGGGGAGGCATCATCACATGACAGCTCACAGTTGCCAGTAGCAAGCGCTGTCACTGCCACCACTGACAGACAAATGCCATAAAAGGTTTGAAAGTTAACTCCATTTGATTTCATACATGGATGTTCAAAATTTTAGATGTTATGTTAACTAATCAACATGAAATTAATAGGTAAAAGTAAATTTAAGTGGTTATTACCTATTTGTACTGGATGGGGAAGCAACCTTACACTCATGGAGCCCCATCTCTTGAATATTCTCTGTTATCATACAACCTCTTAAATCTATGTATGCTGTCTGCATTAACCATGTCCTCAGTCAGTCTGTTCCCTTTACCTACCGTTCTTGTACTATAAAAGTATTTCCTTACATCATTATTTCTTACTTAATTTCATGTAATGTCACTTGGCTAATCTATCCTTACACCTCTGGAAGAACTGTCCAATGTCCATATTATAGATCTTTTTAAAAGCTTAAAAGTTTAATAAAGTTGCTCCTCAGTCCGCTCTCTTCCTAGGTGGATAAACCTAAAGCCTCCAGCCTTTCCCTGCACCTTAGCTCTGTTAATTCTGGTATCATCCATTAGACCTCTTGAGGACCTTCTCTATGAGCTCTTTGTGCATCCTTTGGTAAGCTGACCAAATTGGACATGAATAGCTTGCTAAATATTTCCTCAGCCATCTACGGAAGCAGTTTGTCTCATTTACTGTTCTCACAACAGGGGACTCTGGTGACAGTCTAGGGACAATGTCAACTCTCAAGTTCTTCTCACAGAATCCTAAAGCTTATTTCTTACTAAATAATAATCATTTTGAGGCCATATCTTGCTCTGTCCCATCCTCATTACTTTACATTATGCTGTGGCTGATTTTCATCAACAACAATTCAGACCCATTTTGGAGTCTGATTACGTCTCTTTGTAAGCTCATGTAATCCTCCTCACTTTTCACTTCACCTATGACTGTTGCATCATCTGCAAACATATTCAGGCAGGGTTCCATACTTTCAGGCATGTTGTTAGGAAGATCAAGAGGAGTAATGGTCCCAAAACCAAATCCTGTGGTGCTCTGCTGGTCACCTCAATCAATTTGGAAACAGGTCCTCTAACATGTGTACTTTGTTCCCTCCCACAGAGATTATCTGCAATATACAGGTAAAACTGAAAAATTAAAAAACAAACACCAAAACCTAACCCAGCATTCACTAGGGAGCCAAACATTACAAGAACTCTTTTCAGCATAGTGATACACTATGTAACTTCCTCAAAGAAGAATATTCAATTTTTTTTCATTTTTTGGCTTAGTTATAGTGAATGTTGATTAGGATGAAGAGGGAGTACCAGGGAATAACAAAGACTTGGGATAAACTCACAGCAACAGAGGTACTGTCAAAGAAATAACACGATACTGAGTCAAATTCAGGATCCAGCTGGGGAGAATTGGAAATAAACATGGAAGTCCACAGTAGTGCTGTTCACTATACGAAAGGTGTAAATAAGGATGACTAGACTGGGCAACTGGATCAGTATTTTCTGGTAAAGTAGATAAAGAACAGACCTAAGAAAAATGGGTGGTACTTCCATGCATAAGGAAAAATATGCCTTATGGAGTGATTTAAAATCTTCTAGAACCAAACAAGTTTACAAACAAGTCATATACTGAACAGTGAAAATATAAAAGTTAAAGTTTAAAACAATCTTTCTTTATCTTTTGTGTACTACATTATGAAATTTCTTGATCTACCCACCAATACACACATAGGAGTCTGAACATAAATCTAGGAAGTTCTATGATAGGAAGAGAATGTTCAAGACATGGGGACCTATGGGTGGAAAATCCCTCCCAACAGTGAAAAAATAAGTAATCGCATACACATTTGCTCCATTATAATGTGAATCTTGAATACCTTCTCATTTCTTTTTTTGTAGTACATGGAAAAGGAGAGGCCTGGCAAATTATCGTCAACATGTAACTGACCATAGCTGCATTATGCATAAGTAGGATTTTCACAAGTTCTGTTGATTCCTGGTTTGTTAGTTAGTGCAATTAGCAGTATGAATAAAGGACAAAAAAGTGAATAATCTTATATCGTATTTTCTTATTATATCATATTTTCAACACAAATCATCAGAGAAAATAAGAAAAAATGGGACAATTTCACAAATGCTTGAGTGACTGACAGTGTGATGGCATGGGTGGCAATGGTTACATAATCAATATATGATATCTACCTGGACTTAGTAATCAACATTAATTAGAGTATAAGGTGAGTATATAAATGAAATACTGAAGATTAATCTATGAACATAATATCATTATACATATATAAGAAAAAGGAAAAGCTTATTTGCAGATGTCATTAGATACAGCTGTATGTAGTGCAGGAGTGAATATCAAAAACAGCTGATACAGTGTGTTACATAAGTCACTCAAACAGATATACTGTGGATGTGCAGACAATTTGAAACTAATGACTTTTTGAAGATCTCTTTGCACAAAGCACTACAAATATGTAATAGGATATAACATGGTACTTCCTCTCTCTAAACATCAGTCCCTATGGCAGTCAGCAGTATAGCTCTCCACAATAAACATAGTCTTACAGCTATTCAGAATATCATCATCACTCAGCCTAACTATAACAAATACTGTTTAATCTATAAAATCATTATTTCAATTTACATTTCAAAAGTCCAACAGCAAGTGCAAAATGAACATCTAACTAGCTACTTTCTCTTACTAGACTTAAAACAAATCATAATAAATTCATGAACTCGCACTTGAGAATTTCAAAACTAATCTCCTTTGAAAGCACATTAATTATCTCGGCTACATCCATTCAATAAAAGTAGATGAAATATAACAAATATCATCTTATAATAGTGATTATAAATGAATTCTTGGCACCCATGGAATGCTGTTTATATCAGTTTTTGTATCATAATGTTAAACCCCAAATTTTGCTTCACCTTCAAAGCCCTGTCAACTTTTGAGGGTTTTTTAATACTGGATAAAAGGATATAAGTTTGTTGAGTATTCCTGGTAAATTATATGGGAGGGTATTGATTGAGAGGGTGAAGGCATGTACAGAGCATCAGATTGGGGAAGAGCAGTGTGGTTTCAGAAGTGGTAGAGGATGTGTGGATCAGGTGTTTGCTTTGAAGAATGTATGTGAGAAATACTTAGAAAAGCAAATGGATTTGTATGTAGCATTTATGGATCTGGAGAAGGTACATGATAGAGTTGATAGAGATGCTCTGTGGAAGGTATTAAGAATATATGGTGTGGGAGGCAAGTTGTTAGAAGCAGTGAAAAGTTTTTATCGAGGATGTAAGGCATGTGTACATGTAGGAAGAGAGGAAAGTGATTGGTTCTCAGTGAATGTAGGTTTGCGGCAGGGGTGTGTGATGTCTCCATGGTTGTTTAATTTGTTTATGGATGGGGTTGTTAGGGAGGTGAATGCAAGAGTTTTGGAAAGAGGGGCAAGTATGAAGTCTGTTGGGGATGAGAGAGCTTGGGAAGTGAGTCAGTTGTTGTTCGCTGATGATACAGCGCTGGTGGCTGATTCATGTGAGAAACTGCAGAAGCTGGTGACTGAGTTTGGTAAAGTGTGTGAAAGAAGAAAGTTAAGGGTAAATGTGAATAAGAGCAAGGTTATTAGGTACAGTAGGGTTGGGGGTCAAGTCAATTGGGAGGTAAGTTTGAATGGAGAAAAACTGGAGGAAGTAAAGTGTTTTAGATATCTGGGAGTGGATCTGGCAGCGGATGGAACCATGGAAGCGGAAGTGGATCATAGGGTGATGGAGGGGGCGAAAATCCTGGGAGCCTTGAAGAATGTGTGGAAGTCGAGAACATTATCTCGGAAAGCAAAAATGGGTATGTTTGAAGGAATAGTGGTTCCAACAATGTTGTATGGTTGCGAGGTGTGGGCTATGGATAGAGTTGTGCGCAGGAGGATGGATGTGCTGGAAATGAGATGTTTGAGGACAATATGTGGTGTGAGGTGGTTTGATCGAGTAAGTAACGTAAGGGTAAGAGAGATGTGTGGAAATAAAAAGAGCGTGGTTGAGAGAGCAGAAGAGGGTGTTTTGAAATGGTTTGGGCACATGGAGAGAATGAGTGAGGAAAGATTGACCAAGAGGATATATGTGTCGGAGGTGGAGGGAACGAGGAGAAGTGGGAGACCAAATTGGAGGTGGAAAGATGGAGTGAAAAAGATTTTGTGTGATCGGGGTCTGAACATGCAGGAGGGTGAAAGGAGGGCAAGGAATAGAGTGAAATGGATCGATGTGGTATACCCGGGTTGACGTGCTGTCAGTGGATTAAAACAGGGCATGTCAAGCGTCTGGGGTAAACCATGGAAAGCTGTGTAGGTATGTATATTTGCGTGTGTGGACGTATGTATATACATGTGTATGGGGGTGGGTTGGGCCATTTCTTTCGTCTGTTTCCTTGCGCTACCTCGCAAACGCGGGAGACAGCGACAAAGCAAAAAAAAAAAAAAAAAAAAAAGGATAAATACATTACTCACTGAATGTCTCAAAATATTCTAGGGTGAGTAAACAACCATTTCATAACATTCTCGTAAAGGTACTTACATTAATAAAGATATAACACGAAGAAACAATTTTATTAATCAAAATCCAAGTGATCATAAATCATTTGAAAGGAAGAATAATAAATGAATCTTATATTTTTCCTACAAGTCAAGTGATTATAACCACTGGAAAGATGCATAATGAAAGAATCTTATATTATTTGTGATATGATGTAAATATAGAGGCTATGAGTCATGTATTCCATTCTTATGGAGAGAAATATATAGTCAAGCATAGTACTCACTATCTGATCCACACAGGCAGTGGATGCCTTCACTGATAGCAGCTGCAGCAAATCCCTGTTGGAGGCAGAGTGTGGGGCATACACTAGCAATGTTAGCCTCTGAGTCCAGCCCCACAGCCACTGAGAATATTACTGGTGCTAGCACATCATCCTGGTAGCAATTCTCGTACACTGTCACTGGTGCTGTGGGGTAATGTACACCATGTTAGGGAAGGCTTTGTTATTTAATTACTCATATTTGCAAAATATGCTATAACGATGGCCATATCAGATGAAAAAGAAAAATAAGTTGTGTTAGGCCAAGAATAATGACATTAATATAAGCTAATTAATTGTTTGAAGAGCAGATTTTAAAAGGGGAAAAGGTTATAGGAAGAGGGAAACACAAAAGAAGAAAAAAATAATTACAGCTTCAGAGTCTGAGGGAAGTAGTATCATAACTGATCCTGACATGACTGGTCTCCACATACAGGCTGTCAGAGGGGATCACCAATGACATGAGTGAGGGTCAAGTCTGACTGGCTTGGAAACATGCAGAAAACTCATGAGAGCATAGGATGAAATACTACATACAGACCAGAGAAAGGGTAACATCATTACAGCAGACCAAATGGATGACTGACGAGAGGTTACTGCCAGCGAGTTAATGAAGCAGAAGGCTTTTGTGTCCATTTTGGCTTTGAGAGGTGGAAGAAGACTACTCCTAAGAACTGTAAATAATGCTCAATTCTAGTGTGAATGGAAGTTACTCAAGAAAAAGAAAAATACCACTTATACAACATCTCCAACTTTTGGGAAGCAGATTTTGTAATGTTCATTACGTGGAGTTTCCAGGACAGAGTGAAGGTATGGCTATGCCTAACAAGTTTATGTATAGTAGGGCTGAACTGTAGTGTTTTGAAATGTAAGTATGAGAAATGAGTGACAGGAAAGATACAGGTAGATTTTGCACATTTGCAAGGGAGTTCCCAAAGAGAACAAGCATCAGAGATATAGACAGAGAGACACAAGTGAATTTAAGCAGATCACTGCTTCCCAATCCCAAGATGCTAAACAGATCCAATCAAATTCCATCAGGTTCACTTCTGTCCATATGTAGATCATTTCTGTCTTTCTGTATCTACCTTCAATCAGTCTCTTATCTAATCATTTTGCTTAATCTGATAGCAAACCTAACCTAACCTAACCTAACCATGAAGATATAATATGTGAAGCTGGTTGTGAATGGGGAATTCTGGTTTCAGTACATTATATATGACAGTCAAGGAGTGCATGTGTAGAAATAGGCCATTGTTTGTCTATTCTTGATGCTACCACACCTAGGTGGGAAATGCATATGTGCATTAAAAACATTAATATTTACTGATATCATGTTTATATCAAACTGGGGTCCTTATTATTATCTTTTCGTTTTCTCATACCCATTTTTTTTTCAACCAAGATGACTATGATTGGAACATGTTTCACCCATGCCAAACCAGTCACAGTACAAAAAAACATTAACAGTCTAAATCACCTGTTCTAACTAAGCTACATTAAGGAACACAATAAACTGCACTGCATGGAAAGGCCAGGGACAAATTAACAAAAGGCAGGAGACTCACCAGCACTGACATGTTGTAAAGTCGCTGACAGCAACAGCAACCCCTGCAGGAGAACAACACCACATAACAATTTGTACCTTCAGGACCACCTATCTCTAAGTTAATTTCATTTCTGACAGAAAGAGCTGTCATGAACTACATTTTATAACTATACTGCCAGGAGTAATCATTGCTGCACTAGGGGAAAAAACAGCATTTTTATAAAGGTTTTACATTATTCAAGAAAAAGATATTATTGCTTCAATACATAATCATTAAATGAACACTCTACTGATGCTAATGATATATTTTTTTAATATTCTATAAGCTGTACACTCAACACTTAGATTGAGCATTGTTTAGCATTTCTTGTTAGACAATGATTTTAGTTTAACTCTGTAGCATCTAACATCCGGAGGTCCAATGAGAACAGCATAGACTATCCAAATTGAGGAAAACAGCTTTCACTGGTTAGTAATATGCTTTACTGAATCATGATAAAGATAAAACTTATAAAAGAACTAGTCTTTTAGGGGGCCCTAAGTTGTCTCTTTCGTGGGCCTCTCTACCCTCCAAAACCTCCCCTTAAATCACGGGGTCTGATGGAGCCCGGGGGAATGTCCCTAGGAAAGACTGAAAACATAAGGCGTCTGGGACAGCATTTTCTGCATTCTCAAGGCCCCCACATAACGATCAAGACCAGGTGGTCCCTTAGCATTCAGGGACTAATTCTCTGATGGTAGAGAGCGTCCGTCCCTCGACAGTTCACCTAATCTTCCCTTTCGTCCAAGACTGAGCTCACTCGTAAAACTCTGAAAGCTTCGTCTGTACGTGACCTGTCCCTAAAACCATGTTGTTTCTCACTTAGGAAACTTCTCATCTGTAGCAGGTTATCCACTTGCTTTCTAATAATCTTTTCCTAGAAACTTACACACCGGTTTGCAGTTCAGTGCTTGTTCCCAGTCCCTTTTCTTGTACATAGGTGTGCGCGTGTGTGTGTAAGGTCGATCAACAAGGAACCAGTGACTCTCCTCTGCGTGTGTGTGTAAGGTCGGTCAACTAGGAACCAGTGACTCTCCTCTGCGTGTGTGTGTAAGGTCGATCAACAAGTAAACTGACTCTCCTCTGCGTGTGTGTGTAAGGTCGATCAACAAGGAACCAGTGACTCTCCTCTGCGTGTGTGTGTAAGTAAGGTCGATCAACAAGGAACCAGTGACTCTCCTCTGCATGTGTGTGTAAGGTCGATCAACAAGGAACCAGTGACTCTCCTCTGCGTGTGTGTGTAAGGTCGATCAACAAGGAACCAGTGACTCTCCTCTGCGTGTGTGTGTAAGGTCGATCAACAAGGAACCAGCGACTCTCCTCTGCGTGTGTGTGTAAGGTCGATCAAACAAGGAACCAGTGACTCTCCTCGGCGTGTGTGTGTAAGGTCGATCAACAAGGAACCAGTAACTCACCTCTGCGTGTGTGTGTAAGGTCGATCAACAAGGAACCAGTGACTCTCCTCTGCGTGTGTGTGTAAGGTCGATCAACAAGGAAACAGTGACTCTCCTCTGCGTGTGTGTGTAAGGTCGATCAACAAGGAACCACTGACTCTCTTCTGCGTGTGTGTGTAAGGTCGATCAACAAGGAACCAGTGATTCTCCTCTGCGTGTGTGTGTAAGGTCGATCAACAAGGAAACAGTGACTCTCCTCTGCGTGTGTGTGTAAGGTCGATCAACAAGGAAACAGTGACTCTCCTCTGCGTGTGTGTGTAAGGTCGATCAACAAGGAACCAGTGACTCTCCTCTGCGTGTGTGTGTAAGGTCGATCAACAAGGAAACAGTGACTCTCCTCTGCGTGTGTGTGTAAGGTCGATCAACAAGGAAACAGTGACTCTCCTTTGCGTGTATGTGTAAGGTCGATCAACAAGGAGCCAGTGACTCTCCTCCCTTGCCGTACCGTGCCTCATGCTGTACTTCCTTTGTAACAATCCCGACCCCAGCCTTGATGGATACGATCACTTCACAAACAGGTTGGTAATCATGTCCTGAACATCGGATAAATAATTCGATAGTAATAATTTGGTACCATCCATCACTGATTGTCAATGGACGACCATCGAGTGAATCACTTGCTCATGACGTTTCTCTTGTGTAGCAAGAGCGACATGTTAGTACAGGCGCGGGGCCACCGACCTCTCGTAAACCGATAGAGATTTATAACCTTAATAATCGCTACCGTGTCCATGATCGTTAATCGTAACTCGCGGATAATTAGGCGTCTCATTTATCATTTACGCCACATACAATGATGGCATCTAACACTACTTACAGTTCACAAACTTATTTGTTCACTTTATTGGACCTCTTTGGTTTATCGGTTATCACTGCTGACCGTTTGGATCCTTGTCAAGGCAGTCAGTCCGCAGTCTACCCAGCTGTTCATCCTCCCTAAGGGTGGTCAGTCAACTGGGTACTGGCTTTAGTTAGTATATATATATATATATATATATATATATATATATATATATATATATATATATATATATATATATATATATATATATATTTATATATATATATATATATATATATATATATTTTTTTTTTTTTTTTTTTTCATACTATTCGCTATTTCCCGCGATAGCGAGGTAGCGTTAAGAACAGAGGACTGGGCCTTTGAGGGAATATCCTCACCTGGACCTCTCCTCTGTTCCTTCTTTTGGAAAAAAAAAAACGAGAGGGGAGGATTTCCAGCCCCCCGCTCCCTTCCCTTTTAGTCGCCTTCTACGACACGCAGGGAATACGTGGGAAGTATTCTTTCTCCCCTATCCCCAGGGAATATATATATATATATATATATATATATATATATATATATATATATATATATATATATATATTATTAGGTACAGTAGGGTTGAGGGTCAAGTCAATTGGGAGGTAAGTTTGAATGGAGAAAAACTGGAGGAAGTAAAGTGTTTTAGATATCTGGGAGTGGATCTGGCAGCGGATGGAACCATGGTCGCGGAAGTGAATCATAGGGTGGGTGAGGGGGCGAAAATCCTGGGAGCCTTGAAAATGTGTGGAAGTCGAGAACATTATCTCGGAAAGCAAAAACGGGTATGTTTGAAGGAATAGTGGTTCCAACAATGCTGTATGGTTGCGAGGCGTGGGCTATGGATAGAGTTGTGCGCAGGAGGGTGGATGTGCTGGAAATGAGATGTTTGAGGACAATGTGTGGTGTGAGGTGGTTTGATCGAGTAAGTAATGTAAGGGTAAGAGAGATGTGTGGAAATAAAAAGAGCGTGGTTGAAAGAGCAGAAGAGGGTGTTTTGAAATGGTTTGGGCACATGGAGAGAATGAGTGAGAAAGATTGACCAAGAGGATATATGTGTCGGAGGTGGAGGGAACCAGGAGAAGTGGGAGACCAAATTGGAGGTGGAAAGATGGAGTGAAAAAGATTTTGAGCGATCGGGGCCTGAACATGCAGGAGGGTGAAAGGCGGGCAAGGAATAGAGTGAATTGGATCGATGTGGTATACCGGGGTTGACGTGCTGTCAGTGGATTGAATCAGGGCATGTGAAGCGTCTGGGGTAAACCATGGAAAGTTGTGTGGGGCCTGGATGTGGAAAGGGAGCTGTGGTTTCGGGCATTATTGCATGACAGCTAGAGACTGAGTGTGAACGAATGGGGCCTTTGTTGCCTTTTCCTAGCGCTACCTCGCACACATGAGGGGGGAGGGGGATGGTATTCCATGTGTGGCGGAATGGCGATGGGAATGAATAAAAGCAGACAGTGTGAATTGTGTGCATGGGTATATATGTATGTGTCTGTGTGTGTATATATATGTGTACATTGAGATGTATAGGTATGTATATTTGCGTGTGTGGACGTGTATGTATATACATGTGTATGGGGATGGGTTGGGCCATTTCTTTCGTCTGTTTCCTTGCGCTACCTCACAAACGCGGGAGACAGCGACAAAGCAAAATAAATAAATAAAATATATATATATATATATATATATATATATATATATATATATATATATATATATTCATTTATTTATTTATTCATTTATTTATTTTGCTTTGTCGCTGTCTCCCGCGTTAGCGAGGTAGCGCAAGGAAACAGACGAAAGCATGGGCCAACCCACACACATGTATATACATACACGTCCACACACTCACATATACATACCTATACATCTCAACGTATACATATATATACACAGAGACACACACACACACACATATATATATATATATATATATATATATATATATATATATATATATATATATATATATATATATATACACACACATGTACATATATACACACTCAGGCCCCAGAGAACTTTCCATGGTTTACCCCAGACGCTTCACATGCCCTGGTTCAATCCATTTCCGCACGTCGACCCCGGTATATCACATCGTTCCAATTCACTCTATTCGTTGCACACCTTTCACCCCACTGCATGTTCAGGCCCCGATCACTCAAAATCTTTTTCACTCCATCTTTCCACCTCCAATTTGGTCTCCCACTTCTTGTTCCCTCCACATCTGACACCTATATTCTCTTGGTCAATCTTTCCTCACTCATTCTCTCCATGTGACCAAATCATTTCAAAACACCCTCTTCTGCTCTCTCAACCACACTCTTTTTTTATTACCACACATCTCTCTTACCCTATTATTATTTACTCGTTCAAACCACCTCACAATACATATTGTCCTCAAACATCTCATTTCCAGCATATCCACCCTCCTCTGAACAACCCTATCTATAGCCCACGCCTCGCAACCATATAACATTGTTGGAACCACTATTCCTTCAAACATACCCATTTTTGCTTTCCGAGATAATGTTCTCGATTTCCACACATTCTTCAACGCTCCCAGAACTTTCGCCCCCTCCCCCACCCTATGATTCACTTCCGCTTCCATGGTTCCATCCGCTGCCAAATCCACTCCCAGATATCTAAAAACACTTCACTTCCTCCAGTTTTTCTCCATTCAAACTTACCTCCCAGTTGACTTGTCCCTCAACCCTACTATACCTAGTAACCTTGCTCTTATTCACATTTACTCTCAGCTTTCTTCTTTCACACACTTTACCAAATTCAGTCACCAGCTTCTGCAGTTTCTCACACGAATCAGCCACCAGCGCTGTATCATCAGCGAACACGAAATGACACTTCCCAAGCTCTTTCATCCACAACAGACTGCATACTTGCCCCTCTTTCCAAAACTCTTGCATTCACCTCCCTAACAACCCCATCCATAAACAAATTAAACAACCCACACACCCCTGCCGCAAACCTACATTCACTGAGAACCAATCACTTTCCTCTCTTCCTACACGTACACATGCCTTACATCCTCGATAAAAACTTTTCACTGCTTCTAACAACTTGCCCCCAACACCATATATTCTTAATACCTTCCACAGAGCATCTCTATCAACTCTATCATATGCCTTCTCCAGATCCAAAAACGCTACATACAAATCAATTTGATTTTCTAAGTATGTCTTACATACATTCTTCAAAGCAAACACCTGATCCACACATCCTCTACTACTTCTGAAACCCCACTGCTCTTCTCCAATCTGATTCTCTGCACATGCCTTCACCCTCTCAATCAGTACCCTCCCATATAATTTCCCAGGGATACTCAACAAACTTATACCTCTGTAATTTGAGCACTCACTCTTATCCCCTTTGCTTTTGTACAATGGCACTATGCAAGCATTCCGCCAATCCTCAGGCACCTCACCATGAATCATACATACATTAACTAACCTTACCAACCAGTCAACAATACAGTCACCCCCTTTTTTTAATAAATTCCACTGCAATACCATCCAAACCCGCTGCCTTGCCGGCTTTCATCTTCCGCAAAGCTTTTACTACCTCTTTGTTTAGCAAATCATTTTCCCTAACCCTCTCACTTTGCATACCACCTCGACCAAAACACCCTATATCTGCCACTCTATCATCAAACACATTCAACAGTCCTTCAAAATACTCACTCCATCTCCTCACATCACCACTACTTGTTATCACCTCCCCATTAGCCCCCTTTACTGAAGTTCCCATTTGTTCCCTTGTCTTACGCACTTTATTTACCTCCTTCCAAAACATCTTTTTATTCTCCCTAAAATTTAATGATACTCTCTCTCCCCAACTCTCATTTGCCCTCTTTTTCACCTCTTGCACCTTTCTCTTGACTTCCTGCCTCTTTCTTTTATACATCTCCCACTCATTTGCATTTTTTCCCTGCAAAAATCGTCCAAATGCCTCTCTCTTCTCTTTCACTAATAATCTTACTTCTTCATCCCACCACTTACTACCCTTTCTAATCTTCCCACCTCCCACGCTTCTCATGCCACAAGCATCTTTTGCGCAAGCCATCACTGCTTCCCTAAATACATCCCATTTCTCCCCCACTCCTCTTACGTCCTTTGTTCTCACCTTTTTCCATTCTGTACTCAGTCTCTCCTGGTACTTCCTCACACAAGTCCGCTCACGCTTTCTTAGGAGTCAAGTGTATTGCATCGAAACCACATCTATCCACATCCAGGCCCTACAGACATTTCCATGGTTACCCGTATGTTTTACAAATATTCGCCGTCTGCGTGCGCGAGGTAGCGTCAAGAACAGATGACAGCCTTAGAGAGAAAAATCCTCATTTTTGCTCCTTTCTCTGTTCCTACTTACGGAAAGTAATAGGACGGGATGATTTCTGGCTCCCCCTCCCACCTTCCTTCTACGATACGCAAGGAATACGTGGGCAGCATTCTTTCTCCCCCGTGGGGCGGGGTAGCGTCAGGAATGGATGACGTCACGCCACCCGTCAGTCTTCTGCGGTTTGTTGACGTATGTTGCCAACCGACGGCCGGCCGTTATTGTACCATATTACCACCGGCCGTTGTGGCCGTTGCCGCTTCTACCGTAACACCAGCGACACCCACACCTCGCGGCCCTCGTGATTTACAACGAGGACGACAAACAACGACTGGCATACTGGGTCCTTTCATGGCTGTTAGCTGTCGCAGATTTAGACACACACATGGCAGTAGGCAGCCAGCCAATGACCAGGGAAGGACTTGCTTCTATGTATCGGGAAGGTTACTGACTGTTGTGCAGTGAGCCTGAACTGCAGTGCCTCTTAAGTTGCCAATGCTGGCCCAAGTTGCTTACTTTTCTGTCTGCCTACACAAGTGGGATACTGAAATTTTGTTCTCAACTCACTCTTCACATTTCACACAACACTTGACACATCTCTCGCGGCTCATTCTTTTCACCCAAATTTTCCAGCGGAGAGCGCAACGCGCAACCCTCCTTAACGTCACAACCTGGACACAGAGTTCAGGAAGTGGGAGTTGTACGAATGTACAACTCCCACCAAGCTGTATGAACTTGTAATTACAAGTGATAACTTAAGTGCTTGGTGCGGACAGCAGAAAAAACAAAAGGTAGAAATGTCTGTAAGCTCTTTAACTATACAGAGCAATATATATATATATATATATATATATATATATATATATATATATATATATATATATATATATATATATATATATATATGTGTGTGTGTGTGTGTACGTGTAGGAAGAGAGGAAAGTGATTGGTTCTCAGTGAATGTAGGTTTGCGGCAGGGGTGTGTGATGTTTCCATGGTTGTTTAATTTGTTTATGGATGGGGTTGTTAGGGAGGTGAATGCAAGAGTTTTGGAAAGAGGGGCAAGTATGAAGTCTGTTGGGGATGAGAGAGCTTGGGAAGTGAGTCAGTTGTTCGCTGATGATACAGCGCTGGTGGCTGATTCATGTGAGAAACTGCAGAAGCTGGTGACTGAGTTTGGTAAAGTGTGTGAAAGAAGAAAGTTAAGAGTAAATGTGAATAAGAGCAAGGTTATTAGGTACAGTAGGGTTGAGGGTCAAGTCAATTGGGAGGTGAGTTTGAATGGAGAAAAACTGGAGGAAGTGAAGTGTTTTAGATATCTAGGAGTGGATCTGGCAGCGGATGGAACCATGGAAGCGGAAGTGGATCATAGGGTGGGGGAGGGGGCGAAAATTCTGGGAGCCTTGAAGAATGTGTGGAAGTCGAGAACATTATCTCGGAAAGCAAAAATGGGTATGTTTGAAGGAATAGTGGTTCCAACAATGTTGTATGGTTGCGAGGCGTGGGCTATGGATAGAGTTGTGCGCAGGAGGATGGATGTGCTGGAAATGAGATGTTTGAGGACAATATGTGGTGTGAGGTGGTTTGATCGAGTAAGTAACGTAAGGGTAAGAGAGATGTGTGGAAATAAAAAGAGCGTGGTTGAGAGAGCAGAAGAGGGTGTTTTGAAATGGTTCGGGCACATGGAGAGAATGAGTGAGGAAAGATTGACCAAGAGAATATATGTGTCGGAGGTGGAGGGAACGAGGAGAAGAGGGAGACCAAATTGGAGGTGGAAAGATGGAGTGAAAAAGATTTTGTGTGATCGGGGCCTGAACATGCAGGAGGGTGAAAGGAGGGCAAGGAATAGAGTGATTTGGAGCGATGTGGTATACCGGGGTTGACGTGCTGTCAGTGGATTGAATCAAGGCATGTGAAGCGTCTGGGGTAAACCATGGAAAGCTGTGTAGGTATG
The DNA here is from genome assembly GCF_036320965.1 of Panulirus ornatus. Taxonomy (NCBI): domain Eukaryota; kingdom Metazoa; phylum Arthropoda; class Malacostraca; order Decapoda; family Palinuridae; genus Panulirus; species Panulirus ornatus. The sequence continues at coordinate 6,043,653 of NC_092280.1, read as the reverse complement.
TATATTTGCGTGTGTGGACGTATGTATATACATGTGTATGGGGGTGGGTTGGGCCATTTCTTTCGTCTGTTTCCTTGCGCTACCTCGCAAACGCGGGAGACAGCGACAAAGCAAAAAAAAAAAAAAAACAAAAAAAAAATATATATATATATATATATATATATATATATATATATATATATATATATATATATATATATATATATTCATTTACCCGCCCAGTCTACCAGTTCCTGTACACCAGCTTGTGGCCACAGACTTTCATAGCTGATCCAAGAGCCACTTTACGTAGACCGGTCCACCACATTTTCTAGCCACTGAAGTACAACAGTCTCCTCCATGAGACAATTATTGCAAGTTAACTCAGTAAAAGGACCTCTGCCGAATGCATTCTCAATATGTATGTGGCAACAAAGGCATTCTTTTCTTTTTATCTCATGTTCACTAGATAAATCAAACGTGTTAGATATGAATGATTGCGTCCAGAACCATAGCTATCACTCACTACCAGTGGTTCCTTATTACTTGTGTCGTCCCTCACTCTCTAACTCCACAATCAGTACCCACATTTGAAGCCCCTCATTACTTGTGGCCGTCCCTCATGGTCACTCTTATCACCACTACCTACACTTGCAGCTAGCCTCATTACTTATGGCGGCCATTCCTCATGATCAATCATTTGTCAGGTTATATCAACCAATGGCTGGGGGAGCAAGAAGACGTGGTGTCTCTGCCATGCAGTATGCCCAACACCAGAGTTCTGCTGCGAAGGAGGAAGGCAATGATTTATCACATCCTGCCGCTGGACGCCACCACACCTGACTCCCCCACGGAACCCATCAAGCACTGTTCCTTACAGGTGAGCAAAGGAACGTAGAGATCCACCAGACAACATTGACTTACTGTAGGCATGAGACAAACGAGCGGAAAACCTTTTTCTCAGTAACACAAGACCTGTGACTCCTCCTGCTGGTCGGCCCGCCACAGGTCACACGTTATAAGATGCATCACACGCTGAGATCACTCTGTTTTCTCAAGGAGGATCCGACGAGAGAAAAAAATCTAATGTTCAGCTCGCCAGTAATTTGTTTTCGGAGGCGTATTTTCTGCTTGACTAGATAAACTGACCTACCAGTCAACCAAACTATTTCTTCTTTTTTTCATAAAATGTGAAATGTCATTTGTTTTAACACGTTCCAGAACAAAATTCTGCATTTGTTAGTAACACATACATCATTATGCGTTCACACGTAATAAAAGTGTGGCGGGGGTACCCAGTCATAAGTGTGTTGCTGCTTAACTTTGGGAACTACTTGGGCCTGAAATGATTGAGAACCACCATCTGTATCCCTATTGGGATATCGGAGAACTAATTTCTTCTTATCACTTTTGGCCAAATATTGCTAGACCGTTTTTAACAATAAGTCCCCATAGTCAACTTACCAACATCTGCATGCACATTACACGAGACAGCGAATATCACTGAGGGGTTTTCATATACATTAATTTTCCGTCTGTTCTTTACAGAATAATGTACTGATGTAGAACAAATAATACCATTATTTCGAGTTGGAGCTGAAGATTGCAAAGATTTACCAATTACATGTTTCTGGACAGAAAAATATCATATGCTTGGCTATGTGACAAAATGAAGATGCAAAGGGAGGGACTTACTGTGAATAAATACATGATGGAGTAGTGTGGCGGCCCCCAAATGAAGGGCTTCATGAAGGCTGGTCACCTCGTGTTGGCGAGCGTCCAAATGGTCGCCAACAGTGGCACCCGCTAAATGAAGCAACCCTCAAAGATGATGGTCGCAGTAACTTGTCGGTCAAGCCTCCAGTGACCGTCTAGCTAACCTCAGGGCCTGCCAGTTCTGCACCCCATCTACCTCGCCCTCCCGCTGCCATGCGCGTATGACACAGGTATCGACGTCCAGGTACACTCTCCACCAATGTACTCCTATGTGCACAAAAAGCATCACAGACTCAGCACAAACGATACACAAACGCATAACGCGCTTACGTCTACATACATACCCCATAAAACTACTCACACACAAACCTTACACAATACAAAGCACATGAACGAGTACACATAACTGAACACATACACATGCATGCAACCAAAGGCATAAAGGCTAAGAAATAAGGCTCAGCGCGAGTATAAAGTCTCCTCAAACTATAAAATAGGCAACTACTATACATATATGCAGATACATACCCGGCACAGAAACACCTGAGCACAAATATGAACATACAAAACAAAACAAAAAAAATCCGTTTATCTAAGCCCTCTCCGTTTAGCTGGGTCTTGATATGATTCATATCAATACATACTATCATAAAATTTTTGTCATAGATCAAAAACCCTACGGTTAGTGTGTGTGTGCGTCCATAGGTATATCATAATGTGTACTGCGTAGCCCACATGTATATACAGTACGTGTCTACCTGCTTACAGTTGTTAGAGTGTCTGACAACAACAAGCATGCGTAGTGTACACACGATACAATATATATTCATATAAGGGCTCAAACATCTGTAGACTATATGATGTTAGGGTTAAGCTGAAAGATGATTCAGTTCAGGATATGTAAACATCACTGCATAGTCTGACTTAGCAAAATAAGGTCATCGCCTAACAACTGGGGTTAAAAGTAACAACAAACCAAACTTAATGTTATTTTGACTCAAAACTTAGCATTGCGACACTGAAAATCATGGGCCATACATGCCGTGAGCGCCTATGGTCACAGAATAATCTTTACCAGCTACAGAAGACGTTCAAAATCATTTGATTGGGGGTATTATTTAACGCTGATGGCTTCAGTGACCCTGGCAGGTGACACATAAATTCAGCCCAAATAACCAGCCAGCCAATCAACGGTGCGTGAAAACCGTATGGTAATTATCCTTATCGAATAAACAATTACTTTTCCAATCAACTATAATTGTTCGAGTAGTTGCAACTGATCAACTTCCGCGTGTAAATGTACTTTACAGAAATATATGAAGTCTGTGGGGCGTTGACTGAATGATATAATCGAATATTAAATGAACATTATACTAGAGAGCGAATACCCTAGGCACAAACCTTGTGGTAATGTTGTTGAAGCTTGAGTCATGTGATGTTGAAGCTGAAGGAGATGCCCGAGTCCCGTCAGGAGTCGAATATGATCCCTAGCTGAAGATCTCAAAGTTTAGTAATCACTGACACAGCAGACACCTCTACCGTGAACCTCGTTAAAGGCCAGGCTGTGGTACCAGCTGGTATTGCAGCAACACGACACTGTTGCGCCTTCTACCAAGATGACGCCACTTTTACCACCTGGGTATGTCTAAATGAACTAGTATATATACATGTCTACATTCGCTGCTATATCCAGTCACAGGTATACCTAAAACACTCCACTCCTTCCAATTTTTCTTCATTCAAACTCAACTAACCTGACCTTCAACCCTGATAGACCCAATAAACTTGCTTCTCTTCATTGTCATTCTCAACTTCCTCTTTTCATGCACTCTTCCAAACTCAGTCACTTTCCGATGTTTCTCATGAAGTCACAAATATCAGTTGTATATAATCCCTGGAGACCAAAATGCTAAGTGCATGACCAAAAACCATTTATTCCGTGAGTATTGAATGAAGCTCTATAGGGTGGAGTAATTTCCTTGGGAATATTGATTTCAGGTGCATATGTATACAATCTGTGACTCAAGAGGCATCAAATATAGTTTACATATTGTCATAGAAATGTTTCCGTGTAGTTCATCATGAATCACATACTGTTGAAATTTTCATTAAATGAGAATGCTTTTCAAAGGAATAATAAAGTAATGAAAGAAAATCTGTCGACTGAATATTTTATTTCAAGAACAGGTAGTTCACAGCAATTAAAGTGAGTTGCAGGCAATCAACGTGTTGAGGTGAGTGGACAAATCATGAGGGGTAAATGGAAGGTTTATAAAAATGTCCTTCAAGAGGGCTTCCTCATCAATGACTCATTTATGAAATCGAATGAGGCTTCAGAATCCGGAGCAGGTATGTGAAAGATGATTATGTGCAATTAAAAGGCTTTTCACAATACAATTTATAACACCAAAATTGACATAATAATAGTAGACCTGGGTGTAACACGGAAGGCACGAAGCCTGTCCCTAACCTTAAACTGTGTAATCATCAACAATTTAATTTTCTGTATCTTCTATTCTTTTTTCATACTTGTAAGAATAACTTCTGCTTTCAGTCTTTACTGGGCTGTCACTGACTGTTCATTAATGTTCAGTATGAGTTTTTTGATAGAATTTTGTTCCAAGGTTACTTAAAACTTTTTACTTTAAATCTTACAAAAAAAAAAAAAAAATAAACGTTACCCCTGCTTAATGGAAATTTATTTAGATTCATTTTCAAAACAGAATTTATGAATTCAAGAATCATTTATCTCGACTGCAGGATTAAAGTCACTGAAACGGAATTTTGAATCTTTAACTTGTAGAATTCAGCTCATCCATATATACAGACATAACAGTACAATATATTCAAACCTTATATAATCCTTAAATAGAAGGTTTATCTGGAGAATACCTCTATGTATGTGGAAAAAATTAAAAATGTCCTTCATGTATTGGCATACTAGATATGATAATGATAATAATAGTAATAATGATAATAATAATAATAATAATGATAATAACAATAATAGACACTACTACTACTACTAATGCACCAAAAGTAATTTAACTACTATTGTGTTGGCCTGGTAGAGTGAATGGGGAGGGTGTGGCATGCACGTCTGGGTCGATCCTTCTTCACCTGGAGACGATAAGGCAAGACTGGTCTGTTCTTTCTTATACTCATGACGATCGGCTTTTATTTATAACAAAGGAATAACATTCCCTGGTAAACACAGTGAATATGTGTAGAACTATGATAATGGGCATGAGTGACCCTACCCATCAAATGAATTTATTACTTTAAATAGCTTAAGATATACTTAGAAATATACTGGCTTACTGTCATCTCTCACACCCAACTCCACCATCACGTTTGCAATACAACCATGAAAATTATACACAGTTCTTACATAGTCTGTTCTGGTGGTGGGGTCCTGTACAGTGGACAGAACACCCACCTTATTCCCACTGAGATTATTCTCCGAGTCGCTTATTTCTTCACCTTTCACCTATTATTTCTTTTTCACTTCGTATATCGTCATTATCTACCATGACATGCATTACAATACATGACTATCTTGACATTGTGTCATAAATGACTGAAAAACAAAGGTAAATAGATAATTTAAGAGATGAGCGAGTCAGTCAGTGCGCGGGCTGTGTGGGTGCGGAAAGCCACTTTCCCGACCCTTGGCTCCATTTCCTGGTCCGGGGGATGGCGGAGTTAGCGTTTAAACTCGTGGATGTTTAAACTGTTTTTGGATAAGTGAAGACTTTCGTGATGTTTCGCGATGAGAGAGAAACTTTTACAACTTTCGTTAGGGCCAAATTGTTACGCTTAACGTTTGAGGAACCATTCTATTAATTAAGTGAGGATGCCAGGAACAAGATTCAACAATGCACCCACTTTTATCTAGTTTCATAACATTATTTAAATTCTATGCAGGTTCTCAGAGCTTACGAAAAGGAATGCTATCATTGGGATAAATATATTTTTCAAACGTATCTGTGACTGGTCACCCATACATATTTTTAAGAGAAATAAGCTACAAATTTCCAAGTTATTCCACAAGTTGGAGTCATTTAATGACATTCTTTATCTCTTCATCTCACATGATTAATATATCTGAGAGAGACAAATCTTGAAAACCTAAAATAGTACAATATTGTGATCAATCATCAGGAATTCTTTATATATATATATATATATATATATATATATATATATATATATATATATATATATATATATATATATATTTTTTATACTTTTGTCGCTGTCTCCCGCGTTTGCGAGGTAGCGCAAGGAAACAGACGAAAGAAATGGCCCAACCCCCCCCCCCCCCCATACACATGTATATACATACGTCCACACACGCAAATATACATACCTACACAGCTTTCCATGGTTTACCCCAGACGCTTCACATGCCTTGATTCAATCCACTGACAGCACGTCAACCCCGGTATACCACATCGCTCCAATTCACTCTATTCCTTGCCCTCCTTTCACCCTCCTGCATGTTCAGGCCCCGATCACACAAAATCTTTTTCACTCCATCTTTCCACCTCCAATTTGGTCTCCCTCTTCTCCTCGTTCCCTCCACCTCCGACACATATATCCTCTTGGTCAATCTTTCCTCACTCATTCTCTCCATGTGCCCAAACCACTTCAAAACACCCTCTTCTGCTCTCTCAACCACGCTCTTTTTATTTCCACACATCTCTCTTACCCTTACGTTACTCACTCGATCAAACCACCTCACAACACACATTGTCCTCAAACATCTCATTTCCAGCACATCCATCCTCCTGCGCACAACTCTATCCATAGCCCACGCCTCGCAACCATACAACATTGTTGGAACCACTATTCCTTCAAACATACCCATTTTTGCTTTCCGAGATAATGTTCTCGACTTCCACACATTCTTCAAGGCCCCCAGAATTTTCGCCCCCTCCCCCACCCTATGATCCACTTCCGCTTCCATGGTTCCATCCGCTGCCAGATCCACTCCCAGATATCTAAAACACTTCACTTCCTCCAGTTTTTCTCCATTCAAACTCACCTCCCAATTTACTTGACCCTCAACCCTACTGTACCTAATAACCTTGCTCTTATTCACATTTACTCTTAACTTTCTTCTTCCACACACTTTACCAAACTCAGTCACCAGCTTCTGCAGTTTCTCACATGAATCAGCCACCAGCGCTGTATCATCAGCGAACAACAACTGACTCACTTCCCAAGCTCTCTCATCCCCAACAGACTTCATACTTGCCCCTCTTTCCAAAACTCTTGCATTTACCTCCCTAACAACCCCATCCATAAACAAATTAAACAACCATGGAGACATCACACACCCCTGCCGCAAACCTACATTCACTGAGAACCAATCACTTTCCTCTCTTCCTACACGTACACATGCCTTACATCCTCGATAAAAACTTTTCACTGCTTCTAACAACTTTCCTCCCACACCATATATTCTTAATACCTCCCACAGAGCATCTCTATCAACTCTATCATATGCCGTCTCCAGATCCATAAATGCTACATACAAATCCATTTGCTTTTCTAAGTATTTCTCACATACATTCTTCAAAGCAAACACCTGACCCACACATCCTCTACCACTTCTGAAACCACACTGCTCTTCCCCAATCTGATGCTCTGTATATATATATATGTATATGTATATATATTGTGGGGAAACACTCGTGTTTTCCCTTGCATTCATAAGAGAATGGTTTATGCAGAATTTCTGTAACCTCAATACGTTTACTTTAAACTGTTCTGATCAGCTTACTTCTACTCCATGCATCCATTCCCACTCTCTGAAACTTTCGTGTTATGTCTAGGCGACATCTACCTCCAACAATTCATATGCTAAAGATATCTTAAGCTAATGACATTTCTTGAGCGTGACTACATTCTTATTCATCTTCCTCTGTTCATCCTGCATCGGAGCCTTGTTTTTCCCGGGTGGGTTACCTCACCGACATCTAGCCTAGCTCCATCTCTGGTGTCACTGAAGGCCATCAGCTCGAACAGTGTTGACTTATGATGATGTTTTGTTTCCATACATGGATGACTGCAGGCTAGTCTTGCTACTGTAGTCCAAACTGCCTTTGAAGTACACACTATTTATGTGCTCCAGGAACCTGGCCAAGAAAAGTTATACGTGAACTCTTTTTTTCTATCAACTCAACTAACGATCAAAATCTATTTACATGTCCTTCTAAAGTCCATCTATGTACACAGTGTCATTACTAAATTCAAAATCTACTGGGATGAGTCAGGGACATACAGCTTCCACAAAGTCACTCACCATATATCCTCAGCCCATCGTATACTTCGACACTTATAAAAGGAATGGTCAATTTTCCACTTGAACATTCTGCTGATAAGTCAATTGAAACCAAACTCAAATATAGAGAGGTCACCAGATAGGCACATAGATGATGAGGAAGCTAGTAATAAGACCATAACTTATGGGACAGTAAATGACAGAGGGAAAAAATTGTTTTTACAGTAAATGTTGTGCGAAATTAATGTGAGACACGGAAGAGAAATTGAAAAATATTTTCTAAAGTGTACTTGAATGTACTGATAGTCTTTGGGCTATTTCCAAGTTGCATGGGGGTAGGACTGTCCCAAGGCAAGAAAGTGTGCCTAGAACACTGTCATTCAGCAGATAGAGTACTGATGTTGAGGAAGATCACAGTAATAAAGGAAGGAACAGTGAAATGGACCCGTTTTCTAGAAGTATGGCAGATAGAGTTGAGATAACAGAGACAGGAACTACATAAACAAAGAGATCATAAGGCAAAGAAAATGAAAATAAGGGACATGAAGACGAAAAGTTGAGGCTTTGCCAACCACTTACTTATCAACCTTTCTTGGGAATTCTTGGATTTGAACGTCTGATTCTGAGTGTTCCACATCTCGGGTGTTGGAGCAGACGGTGGAGGCGGGAGTGTTGGCGGAGAGGGGCACATTACTCGACCTGCCACTTGACACTAGCACGGACTTGAAGCGACCCCACACAAACCTCACCATCTCGTACTCGTTGGGCTGGTTCCTAGCGCTGTGCCTCACCTGTTTAGGACAGTACTGTTACACAGGCTTGGCAGGATCCTAACCTCTGTATTGGGTCCTAGTAGACAGATCAATATCTATCGATGTCACACTGTATCCATAACGGGAGGTAAATGAATGAAAATAAACATTTGCGTATAAACACAAAAACATTAATGGATATACTCTCTCTCTCTCTCTCTCTCTCTCTCTCTCTCTCTCTCTCTCTCTCTCTCTCTCTCTCTCTCTCTCTCTCTCTCAGGCACACGCACAGACACACACACACACATACACACACCACCACCACTACCATCATTACGACCACATGTATCACTTACTGGCATACCCTTGTAATGGACACATACCACCAGTGGATGTGGCATACCCCTACATTGGACACGTACCTCCATAAATGTTCTGATGATGATGGTGAGGAGCAGATTAATGATGACCCAGGAGTTGAAGAGCACGAAGATGAAGAACATGACTGGCACCACAAGCGATACCTCCCTCATTTTCTCGAAGTTGAACTTCCCTGTGGGAGAGTAGTTAGTGAGGGTGATGAGGGGCGGGTGGAGGAAACCACAGTTGAAATGATGACGGAGGTGAGTCACAGAAACGGAGGAACGCAGAAATACACACAGATTGAGACAGAGCACAGACGCCTCCACACACACACACACACACACACACACACACACACATCCACAGACAAAGATACAAATACGTCTTCAAAAACGTAGTCAAAGACCAACAGACGAACACCAACATACACCACTGTGAGTGGAAACATCTATTAAGGCCCCCCTCCCAAAATCTCACCGAGCATCATGCTGAAGCAGCTCTCGACGGCGGTGACGAAGTTGTAGAACCCCTGGAGGTGCTTGTTGAGCATCAGGTAGAACATGGCCACGAAGGAGAAGAAGCAGAGGGTGAAGGCGATCAGGAACCCCTTCAGGTCCTCCCAGCACTGACGGAGCGTCATGGACAGTATACCTGCAGGGATTAGATAGTGATCCCATGTGTTAAGGGCGTGACCTATCTGTTCCTCAAGGATAAGACAGAAAAATGATCCATATCTAGTTCACTGATTATCAAGAGCAAGTAATCTCTCTCTATCAGGGATTTTAAGGAACAGATGACCTGTCTCTTGGTGACGAAGAACAAATATTTGACTCAATGGATGACAATGAACAAATGATATTTTGTTTTATGGATCATGAAGAACAAGTGACCTGATGTTGCCCTGTGAACAACAGGGGAAAATACTGCTTGCTTCACAGCTGAGTACAACTGAATGAATGTCATGACATGAATGAATCTTAAGAATTAAGAGGGAAACAGATTAAGGGGCAGAGAAATGGTTTCCTGGGAAATGGAAGGAACAGCATGGATGGTGGAGCCAGGACCATGTCAGGGAGGTGTGTATGGGTAGGCCAGCCTAGCAATCTTCGCCGCTGTGGCTGCTCCTGTCAGTGAAGGAAGTGCCCGGCAGAGGGAATATATGGGTTCAAAGACGAGGAACATATGGAGAAAGACTAACTCGTGGATGACAATAATAGATCTACGTCTCTCCGTCTCGTGGCTGATAAGGAACGTGTGATTTTTAATCTCTTGGATAAGGGAAATGTGATCTCTTGCGCAAGGACGATAAGTAATAAGTAACATGTCCTCAGTGGATGATAAGGAAGAAGTGAAGGAATCTTTGCCTTCCTGATGGTAGTGAGCAAGTAATCTGTCTTTAAGTGATGATTAGAAACAAATGGTCTTCTGTTTAACGAATAGAATTTCGGAGAATTTGTTCTTTTAGGATCATAAAGTAATGAATAAAATTTAGGGTATGTATAGCTGAAATGAGCCAGGATACTGACATGTGCGCTGGAAGAGGATGCAAGGGAATTCCTTACAGGTGAGTGTATGGTATACGATCCGAGAATGAAGAGAGCTGAAGCGGGTGGAGTTAGAACTTACCAATCCTCTTGTTAAACCTGAGGAGCTTGATGAACTTGAGTATGCCAACGAAGAGAATGAAGGACACAAGGTACAGGTAGATCTCATTCAGGAGAGCGGCATACTGCAGGTTGATGTATCCATTCCCAAAGGTCTTATCAAACTCGGATAACACGGCCGATGTGGCCATGTACCTGTTGAGATCCATTGGATTTTACGGGTTTGCGTGGCTTGCTGTGTCTCGGTATATTCCAGGCTATATGATCATATGATGCTGTATATATGTGACAATATCTGTTGCATATATATATATAGAAGTGTGTATGCTCCTGGTGGTTGTGGGGGAGGGGGGGAGGATTACACTGTTTCTGATGGGGCTATATGAAAACACTTGAACGGCCAGGGGTGACGCTGCCCTCGTTAGGGCCATGATAGGAATACGTACAAATGACCAGGGGTGACATTGTGCTTGTCAGGGCCATAATGTGCTTGTGGCCATGCCTGCATGTATACCTATCGACCTATTGTTATGTGTATGTCTAATAAGCCTGAGGTGATAATGCACATCCTTACATCTTGTTATATGTATATTTGAAGGATCTGAGGTGATAATGTATATCCTTAGATCTTGTTATATGTATATTTGAAGGATCTGAGGTGATAATGTACATCCTTAGATCTTGTTATATGTATATTTGAAGGATCTGCGGTGATAATGTACATCCTTAGATCTTGTTATATGTATATTTGAAGGATCTGAGGTCATAATGTACATCCTTAGATCTTGTTATATGTATATTTGAAGGATCTGAGGTGATAATGTACATCCTTAGATCTTGTTATATGTATATTTGGAGGATCTGAGGTGACCCTGTAGTGCAAGGACAGGCTCAATGCTGATTCTGTTGAAGTACTCAATACTAAATGATAAACAATTTTACAAATAGCTAAAACTGCACTAAGGCCACTGAGTTATGAATATAAGCAGTGCTTGTAATATTCAGGAATAAAGAGCCTGAAACTGTATATACCAATCCATCATACGGATATACAGTACACCTAATATGTAAATGACAACAGGAAGAAGGTAATGAAAGGTATAAGAATAAAGACGGAGAGATTAAAACAAGTGAGGCGCGTTACTGTACCTTAGAAGGTAGATGACGATCGCAGCACAACAGGCGAGGATAATGGCCACCTCCGCGTAGGACCAGTAGTCGCGACAGTACGAGGCTGGCGCCCTGCACAGCGCCTTCACCTCCCTCACCATGTAGAAGAGGACGAAGGCGATGAACGCGACCTCGCACGCCAGGATGAAGGAGCCGAAATTCTTGTGGTGCTGCAGGAGACTGATGCCCTCGAAGCTGTGCAGAAGTAGACAGCAAAATCTATCTAATTTGTTCACCAATATCATTAAATCGTAAAACAATTCTGTAACCTCATCCACAATTCTTGTTCATCTTCAGCATTTCTCACATTTTCATTATTGTAATTTCTGGCTTTTTCATTATTGTACGAGTAGTCGGAGTACAGACAAGACGTGGGCCTGTTGTCTGTGGTGTGGGTGTTGGGGGAACACGAGGATATGGAAGATAAGGATAGGAGACAGCAGTGGAAACTGGTGAAATACACACCTTCAAAACATTATTTTGTTTTGAAGAATATTACCGACAATGAGGAATATTACTGATATGGTGAGGAGTATTACTGACACAGAGGAATATTACTGACAAGGTGAGGAATATTACCGAGACAGTGAGGAATATTACCGACATAGTGAGGAATATTACTGACAGGAATATTACTGGCATTTCAGGAATATTACCGACAAAGTGAGGAATATTACTGACACGGTGAGGAATATTACTCACTGAGGAATATCACTGACGGCAAGGAATATTACTGACACGGAGGAATATTACTGAGTGGGGAATATTACTGGCAGAGGAGTATTACTAGTAGAGGAACATTAGACAGTGAGGAATATTACTCTAAGAATAACTTCCTTTGCAATGTAATATGACGTACATAGATTTACTAACTGGTTGGCTGAAATGTGCTTTTTGTGTGGTAAGTTTACCTGAAAGTCGGGGTGATGCCTCCCCCTGGGGTAAACTCTGCCATGATGCGTGACAAACCGAAGAGGTTTACCTGAAAATACAACGCAAGGTTTACCTGAGAGCATATGAAGTTCACCTGAAAGCACAACACGACGTTCAGGCTACCTGAAGGCACAACACGAGGTTTACCTAATAGTACAACACTAGGTTTACCTAAAAGCACGACATGAGGTTTACCTAAAAGCACAATATAACGTTTAGGCTACCTGAAGGAACAACACGAGGTTTACCTAATAATACAACATGACCTGGGCAAGGAGATTCCTCAAAATAATATAACATTTGTCAGGCATGCATTAACAATCTATGACAACTACAACCACAGACACAATTAACAGTACTAACAAATATAGGAAATTCAAGACATGTCACTATTATAAATTCCTAATTGTCTAATCAGTAGACAAAAAGTGTCATTTGGTTTGTCAAAAAGCAAATTAAATCCCTCCTTTTTGAAGAGTTTATGGGCTCATGGCTACACATTTCCATCTTTCTGTGTTTTGCCTCTATTTACCGAAGCTTCCGCCATGGAAATTCAACGGGTGTTAATTACTGCCTTACAAGGACACACTTACGTTGGCATTGTAAGACGAGAATTCAATAATGATAGCCCGCGTCATCTCATCAATCCAGTGGTTCTCCTGCAGGAAGTGGAACACCCGGAGTAGGTCCTCCGTCTTCCCCCTCAGGCGGACGATGTAGCCTCCCCCGCCGTACCAGTCTCGGGCGCCCCACACGGGGAAACTGTCCAGCTGAGCTGCAGTTGTGTGCCTGAACCACACATGACCCAATTACAGCAGTTATGTCGCCAACCACCCTCTCACAGTCGTTATCCTCAGTTTTGCTTATGGGCCACAGGCATAGTGAGAGGGTATGTGGTGGTAGAATTATCTTTAACACCTTCTTCAGGTTAAAAGATGTTTCGATTGGTGGATGTAGCGTACGTTGATGGCCTTAATGACCCTGGCAGTTGATAATAGGCCTATTGACGGCCTTAATGACCCTGGCAGTTGATAATAGGCCTAAAACCCAAACAACCAATCAACCCACACAGTACCGTACAACCTGATTTTCGTAGATTAGTGTAATAGTTATGACGTGAAACAAGGAATTAAGAGAAAACGCGAACAATCGTGTGAGGTAACAACAGTGAACTAATGATTCCGATTAAAGTAAATGAGATGCTGTTTTCGGGTAGCGACATGAAACTCCATCTGTTGAGCCGACACAAAATTAAGGCTCTGGAAATCACCAGAAAAACTGTCTTTGGCCAATGACGATACATCGTTTCAATAATTTTCTAAGAAAAAAACAAGTCAATTATTTGCTGTTGTTAGTGTCTCAATATTTACTATGTTTTCACTATTCTAAATAATAATTTAAGATAGTATTATGACGACATTCATTTTCATTTAGACGATATCAACGCGAAAATCTGTTTTGAAAGAACTAAAACGTCCCTTTCACCGCTGCCCAGGAATCTGATGTGTACTGGCTGACTGTGCCAAAGTGACAAAAATATCCGATCTGAGTAAATCGATCGTTTTATTTTCATTTATCATTTGGTAAAAACTACTCTCTAGACTTCCCATAGAATCTAGAATGATGTGCTCTGCTCTAGTGCAACTGTTGACCCTATTGCAGTCGATGTAGTCAACAGAGTTCAAACGATGATGGACATGAAGTTAATGGCATTTGCATATGGTTACTCCCCTTGGGGCAGGTCTACATAGCGGTTGTCATGGGCGGGAGGTGGGACCCTGCGGTTGGGATGAGGTAAGGTTCATTACTTTGATATATAACCCCACAGTTTCAGTATATATTAAAGCCTTCTTCCTTTTCCCCCTCGCTTTTTGGACATCTTACGTATATAAAAGGTATTTCAGTCTCCGAGATTTCTTCATTCTATTTGTCGGGTTCGAATATTAGTTTGAAATATTTTCCCGGATATAACATCTATTTCTCTGGCAAATATTAAAAGAATACCTTTTTTTTTCCTCATCAGAATAGATATATCTAGGAATTTCGATAACTGCATCAAAGTTATCTTCTATAAGTCTATTAATCCACCAATATGGTAAGGCAAGGAAAGTTAACTATTACTGGAATCATTCCGTGATGGGTGAAGGATATGGTAGAAATACTACAAAGCCTAGTGATGGGTAAAATATATGGTGGATATATTGCCGCATGTAGCCACTGGCTAACAAATACGATGGAAGTGTTGAAAATGATTAGAAAGTGTTGAAGGTGATGACAGTGCCTGATGCATATATACTTCACCAGTGATTAGCATGTGAAGATATTGCGAAATTATTCATACATTTTGATTAATGTGGTTGATGAACTATATGGTGAAACTATTTGCAACGCAATGGCTTGAACAAATATAGAGACTCAAGAATATAAGCTGAATTTGTGGGAAAAGTGATAATTTTTCTTAAATTTTCGTCATCTTCGACTGATGGTTGACTCAACTCGACACCAGCCAGATTACAGACGGTAAGGATACAGTATTATTTATACATTAATCTGTTTGGTGAATATGTTTTATCTATTCGTAGGTTATATGACATGTTTCTGCTAATTATATGTATGTTAACAGTTGATCCTTGTTCAGAGTTCATTGTTGAAATAATGATAGCTTGAAACGTTATTATTTCTAATGGTTTTGGGCTTCATACCGGGTGTTGTTTAGTGATCATATCCCCATTGATTATGGCTTAGACGTCTACATCGTGGTTCGGGCCATTTCTTGGGTCATTATTTGATACTTTCCGCTGAGTGAAGAGAACCTAATATTTTTCAAATTTGTCAGCCGGTGGTTTCAAACGTGAGGCCTTCCCTTCCCTTAAAATCATGGATGAACCAGTTCTAGTGTAAAAGGTAACATATAATTGGTCATCACAGAAGTACATTATTAAAATGTGAAGGTTGTGCACTCTGGCGCGTCATTAGGTCATCTAAGGCCATATTTTTGAACTCACCTAATCCGTAAAGACAAAGCTAACTCAGAAAAAAATATAAACCTCTGCAGTCTCCAGCAACGAGATTTTAGGGACGCAATACTTATTTCTTCAGCAGTGGGTCTTGCGAAGGAGATTTTAATGGTTTTCTGCCACAAAAATACACATATGTATTTTGTTACAAACACCTCACAACCAATTTCTAGGCATATCAGTAGGGAGGTTAAAGGGTCTATTCACATACATAATGGCGCTAGCGACAAGACTCAATTATTAAGGCTTCCAGCACATATTTAGTGCATCATGTCATTTGGTTAAGAACATATCACATACTTGCACAGGTTACTGGTTCCGTATGCTGGCTGGGCAAATATTTATCATCTGATGTTGTGAGCTGTCCTGGTTGAGGAGTGAGTTGTGAGTAGGTAGGCAGATGATTAATACAGAAGCTGGGGTGATCAAAGGGACGAGTTCACTGAGTTAACTCAGCTGAGTCACGTTACTCACTCATGTATCCACAGGTCCCAAAATTTAGCATTAGTTGCTTGTTTTGTGTAATAGTAATGGGTTTATGAAGATGTGGGGTACTAATTTGTTTCATTGACTCTCACAACACATTTAATGATAAAGCAGACTCCGACTGCACCTATGAGAGCATTCCATTTTAATTCCTAGTTTTGCTTCTAGTTGCCAGCATTCTTAAACTGTAATGCACTTTCCTAAGCACAGAGTTGGTAAGCCTGCCGAACGTGGTGATCCATAGCTCAGGCAAACCTTACCTAGTAACTCCATACGAAAAGCCTTACCTTTCTTTTGCTTTGACAATATCATAATAGGCTATACGTGATATAGTAGATAGATTTGATTAACAATACAGCGATTGCTGATGTAACCTTACAGTCGAAAATCTTAATCATATTCATTACGGTTAATAGACCTGTTCATCGTGCAACGATCACTCGCCTTACATTAGGTGTCGATTTTTTTTCTTTTAAAGAATTAAACCACAGTTTAGTGTAAGAAAATCATCATCAGCCCAAGAAATACAGCCTACCACATTTTAATGTAACCTAAAAGTAATCATCCCTGACTTAAGTGATCGCTACAGGTGCAATAGAGTTCTGTGAAGAAGAAATCCGATAATATGAGGCTTTCCTTGTGAACTCACTCGAACAGGAAAAAAAGAGGCCTAAAAGACAATGTTATTTGTGCTAAAATTGTTATGAAAGGAAGCAAACGGAAAGACGCTCTATCCTAATGTGTAACGTAGCTTTTTTTTCTAATTGCTGTAGAAACACACATTAAGTTTTCAGATGTCTGTCATTTTGTTGTGTATTGGGCCGCATTGTTTTATGTAAAAATGTGTTTCTAGGGATTGCAGACGGTCTTAAACTATAAAAGAAGTTGGAAACTGATAATGTGTATTTAGATACAACTACATAAGAAGAAAAATGATATGCCGACCCCCTGACCTGAAATATGAGTGTTGGCAGAGAGTGGTGTTGACCGTTGCTGAGGAAGGCGAGGCCCAGCCCAAGCAGTAGTGGTTAGTGTCCTCCCATCCAAGACTTGAATACCCGTTGCACCTCACCCCCAGCCTCGTTATGTAGTTGGGTAACCTGCTGGTATCAACATCATCATCAATAACTCGATCACGAAAGACAAAATCTTTAAGATTTAAAAATTAGTTGTAAGTTTTCATTATTAGAATTAGCTAGTAATACTTCTTTCTAATTACTCTATTCTGTTTGGTTAGTAGGTTGGTGTTCTTCACCAATAAAGTATATTAGAAAGCTCTCTGGGAAGACCTGACATTATATGATAATACTATCTAGAGCTCTTACGACGGAAGAAGTGCACATGTGAGGGCTGCCACTGGTACGAGTGATGTGAAATAGATATTGGAATGCGTTAGGGACGTGTCATGTCGCCATGGATATCTAATGGTTTCATAGACATGGCAATACGTGAGGCGGGAGCAAGGAGGGCTTACATCTGTGCGAGATACTTGGTCATGGATAAAAAGATGATGGAATCTGTCACACTTGCTGTATGCAGATGATGCTCTGTTGTTGCCCGACTCAGAAAAAGGACTTTAAAGGGCGGTGGGCCACTTAAGTGATGTCTCTTTAAGGAGAAATGCTGAAAATGACTGAAAATCAAAAATAAAGCGACAGTTTTCGAAAGGGGTGGGAGATCCACTTGAAAATACAAATTCTTGCGCTGCAATATGTATAGACTTTCTGTATCAACATGTAACTGAGGATCTCAAATATTTACAGCAGCTATTTGACTCTTTACATATAATGAAGTGTTTGGTAACCCCTAACTGTATACACTTTAACAAAGTGCTAGAAGAATGGAGAAGGCACATCGAGAGAGACATTGCTGAAAGCATGTGGTGTTGGGAGAGGATTCTGCAAGATCCATTCAGCTGTAGAGTGACACGACCCAAATGAGTCAGAAATCAAAAAGAAAGAAAAAAAAAGGATAAATCATGTTACTTCCAGTTGCTATTCCGATCGAATGATGCAATGATTATTTGCAGGTGTTGTTCTTGACACGGACCTGTCCAATTGTACCATAATTACCTGCAGGTGTTTTTCTTGAGACGGATCTACCTAATGGTGCCATAGTCACCTGCAGGTAGGTCGTCTTGACACAGATCTGTATGGTACTGGCACCATCGTCACCCACTGGTGTTGTTCCTGCCACGTTTCTGTCTAATGGCACCACAGTTATTACAGGTGTTCCTGACACATATCTGCCTAATGGCACCATAGTTACCTGCAGGTCTTGTCCCTGACGCGGATCTGTCTAATGGTACCATAGCCCATGATGCGGTTGTTCTGGTCCCCCAGGAACCCACGCAAGCGATATGGAGCCTTCCCATTGTATAACACGTCTGCCCGCAGCCGATGAAGGAACCCATTTTGTAGGTACGTCCACAGACGGTCCGAATTCGTCACCTGTACAAGTATCCAGACAAGGCATGTAGCCATTCACGCACTACAAGGACCAGTTATGCATGCGAGAAAGAACCATGGTTGATTCATTTTAGTGAAGGAATATTCAAGCAGTTGTAATATATGTTTCGCTGGTATTTATGAGAAGCATCTTGTGCTCATACAGTACAGGAATCTCTCTGAAACAGAACCGAAGACTGAGTGTTGTGCTTAAGAACTTGTTTAAGTAGTATCTGTAAAGTGTATCATAGATGGAGAATCACTGGTATTCTACATTTGGTACAGAGTTATGCTTTTTTTTTCTCCTCTTTTTTCGGTTTCTACAGTCACAGTCATCTGGAAAGGACCCATTAGCCTGTTGGTGTTTGCACTCCTTGTACCTCTCTCCACTATCACTTGTTTATTATTCTAGGATATAGAATAATTCCCCAGCTCATACAGTACCAGTCTCAATTACTTGTAAGCGTAAGTAGCCCACTGAGATGCATTTACTTTAAATCCAAACGTTATTCATTTGGTGTCCTTAAAGTAGAATTGTACTACAATAATGACGCGCAGTTTCTTCCTTTCATTATTCCATCGGCACTGGAACCACAGTGAAAGTGAACCTTCAGTAAGTGAGAGGTCAAAACAATGTAATCAAACTATGGGACAAAGTTTTGTGGGGAGAAGCACGAGGAACAGTGAAAGATCGAGATTTGTAGGCTAAAGGTGTATGTAATTCAGGAAAATGTTAATGTGCAATGGATATGCAGAAACACACATACATCTATTTGTTTACGAAGCTGTGAACAGCGAAAAGCGAAAACAAGCATAAAGAGACAAATAGAGGCATGAAAGGAAGAAGTGATACAAAATACAGTTGAATAAATAAATTGATTAAAAGCTATAAAAAAGAAGACATGAATGAGAATGATTTACGGTAGCGCCGCCGTGGTCAAATGTCCATGAAAATGTAAAGTTCAAGATAATCAACTGTACCTTGGTGAAGTCAGTGTTATCACGAGCTCCTTCATTCAGGAAGGCTTCCCTCAATGTCCTCTGCAGAAAGAAGGCGTTTGGATCCCTAAAAGAAAATATCAACATATGATCTGTTATGTTAGTATTTCGTCGTTAATGAGAATCCATGAATAATCAATATATCGGTAATTATATTTCATTAGTTCTAATAACAAAGTCATGAAAGCTGACACAGCAATAGTATCTCATGTGTCAGATGCAAACTTATGAATTAATTTCTCATGACAGAGGTTGGACTGCCTATAGGTCTGCACATGGAGAACCCTACCAAACCCAGTCTTCCCATGGTTCATCCTATACGAACGGATGCAACACTAAATGATATTGTGTATCCTGTGATATTGTGCTGTGTCATTAGCACCATACTATATTGCAAACTAATCAAATGCCCCTAAAGCAATTACTAAAGTATACTAACTGAACAAGATTCCCTTTACAAGATTGAATTACACACGTCGGTTTTATAAGCAACGCAGAGAATTTGACTCAGTCAGCCTGATACTGTTGTTTGGACAATGAGGTTATGATGGCATATTCCACATTTCTCTGTACTTTTTTTGTATGTTAAGGCTCCAGTCACGGACAAAGTCATCAAGGCCGGGCCTTAATTGAAATATAGAGAGAATAATGAAGCGGAAGAAAAAGACAAGGGAAAGTAAGAATTTTTGAGGAAGTGGATGACCTGTCCTTTAAAATGTGCCAGGTCATAGTTACTGGAAAAGACATGAGGGGGGTAGAGAGTTCCAAAGCTTCAATGTGTAGGGAGCTTGTATCAAAACGGCACACCCTTGAGTTGCCGATGGCCACACTGAATTTTCATCTGTATCTATTGGATTTTCATTTGCATCTATACTTTTTTGGCAATCTAGATTTTTTTTTATCGTATTTCTTAACTTTTCTAATAACGGTTGCTGCAATAATATGAAAGGGTTTCTGCTTTCAAAACAAAGGAAATACACCACTAATCCTCAAATATTTCAGTAATAACATTAGACTTCAGGCTTGTAAAATTGTTTATAATTAGGGTATATATCTGCTAACCTATTGCCATGGGAAAGGATGAGAACGATCCACATAAACAGTGTGTAGATGACGATTTCCTTGAAAATGGAGTACATCTTCACCTCCCGCTGGCGAGTTTTGCGAAGTGTCTGAAGCGCCCTCTCGTCTATCATCGTCGGGATACACGGCCTCCTCCTTCTCTCTGCAAGGATGTTCTCTCATAACTATTGCTACACGAACTTAAGCAGAGAAGAACTGATTTCATTCGCATTCAGGAGTATGACTGTCTCTCTGTCTGCTCATATCAGATCCTGGAACCGGTGGCAGTCCACTATAGCCAGTGGCATGTGCAAACTTAGCCACTAGCTTGTGGATGTATGCAGCCACTATGTGGAGGAGCCCACTAACCTGCCACTGTCCTATATGTAGGAACCTGCTAACCTACAACAGAACTATGTGTAGTGACCCAATAACCTACCACTGTGTATTGACCCAATAACCTACCACTGTGTAGTGACCCAATAACCTACTAGTGTAGTGACCCACTACTTTACCACTAACATTTATGTGGTTGTAACCACCAACTGTAATGCATAACACCAATGTGTGTACCCCCACTCACCCATCCGTGTGTACCTGCATCCTCCCACCTGTGTATGTAAGCAGCCACTGACTTGTATGTGGATGCAGCAACTACCTAACTTTACAGACAGTCATTAACCCGGACATCCATACTATCCGATGATGTCTGTGTGCATACAACTGATAGCATGAGCATGTCTACTGGGCCGTCTGATCATGCAGCTGTTGACCCATGCAAGCATACGAGGATACAGTAAATGACCTATGTGTATGTGGCCACTGACCTGTGTTGGTGTGCAGCCACGCCTCATCTTGGACCAGGATGGGTTCTTCTTCATCCTCTTCCACGTCGTCTTCGTCCAGGTCAGGTGACTTGAAGACGACACTCATCAGGATGGCCAAAAGGAAAATCTGGAAGTGAGGAAGTAGAAGTAGAGGAGGTAAACTCAGACTTACAATCCCCGACCCCACGAAGCAAAGTTATCCAGTGTGATGGTAATTCATTTCAGGTAGAAACGATAAAATCACAAATATGTGGATGAAATAACAGTACTTTCATTTTTGTGGCTAGCAGATGACAAAAGGCCATGGCAGAGATTTTGAAAGAATTAGATTTTTTTTCGGTTTCCCAGGAATAGATTTGAAAAAATCAGAACTGAGAGGCGAATGATACTAATTCTACCTTAACCGGCTCCATGAAAAGCACCGAGGAAAAGAAGGAGACTGCGAGAGCCGTGATCCACTTTGTGGTCTTCGAGTTGCCAAACATGATGCCGTACATGAGCAAGAAGAAGCAAGATATCACAATACAGGCCAATACGAGGGCCCAGGCCAGTAACGAGAACCACCATGGCAGCGTCATCTTTTTCTTCTTTCTGTGGCAGATGAAATAATTAGTGAGGAAAGTCTGTGATGCAGTACAACAGACTGAGTGTCTGAACGTGACCGAAGAGTTGCAACGGATTATATACAGTTACAGAAAATTCATGTTCTCTGAAATGGGTTCTTTGGTTGCTGGGAAGAGGCATATAAGCACATAATGACAGCTTATTTACTGGAATTTCACTTTGACATATGAACTTGGGAAAATATTTAAAGAGGAAAATGCTGCCTATCATCATACTGAATTTTTGGATTTTTATGTTAAATTTTCTATCATCAGATGTTGTCTAATTATAACATAAGAGATTCATGATATAACACACCATCGGCCTCATAAACCACTGAACAGTTATATATATATAACGTATGACAAAAGAAATATTTACTGTTTCTTGTGGATGATATTGGTGGAGGTGGCAGCGTCTGGTTGGTCTGGCGGCTTAGGTAGGTCTCCAGTCTTTGCTGAGTCGTTGCTGCTGCTTTCTTCTTTCTCAGCTGAGGATACACATATATACATTTTTTTTTTAATATATATACGTATAAGAACGAGTGTAGATATACTTCTTAATCCATCTGTCTATCTATATTTAATGAATCATTATAACAGAATTTTTCTATGTCGTGTGTGCCAATTCCCAGATATAAAAAGGACAACATGTACTGGATGTGTCCCACATATATGATTTTCCATTGTAAATCTTCATACCAGCAACAAGGGCATGGTATGCACCTGGACCTCTGTCATGGTGGCGAGAAGACATAATGATTGGACACCAACTTAAGACTGTGCCGTAAGGATATTTCTCGACATGATAGATATGTTCCATGTAATGTATTGTAGAATGAGGAAGAAAAGTGTTCAAATCTATGATAGATTAAAGAGACATTTCTCGACATGATAGATATGTTCCATGTAATAATGTATCGTAGAATGAGGAAGAAAAGTGTTCAAATCTATGTTAGATTAAAGAGAGACATATCTGGAAGATCTGGGAATTAAACAGAAGTAACATTCTAATTAAACTCTCAGGAATAGATGATGGGGAAGAGCATTTGTGAAAGGAAGTGTTGGTGCATCCGTATAGAAAACGGACGTAAACTGGCTAGGCTTCTCTTTTCATCAGCCCTCCGCTCATCGCTTGGCCCGCCTTTCCTAATCGAAAGTGAAGTACCTTTTCCAACGACCTCTCGGGGCTCAGAGACTAGTGTGTGTATGTGTTGGTCCAGTGGGTGTCACAGATAACTGTCAGGTGGTAATAAGCACGCAGCTTACTACGGCATTGTACTTAATCACCTTTTCAGACTTCCGTAGGGATAATATATATTATGGTTACATTTTTTGTGTTAGCATTATGCTTTACTGTGGTAAAATGTCATTTGTTCTTCACAAACGGTAATCCATCGGCTCAGGAGAGAGCTACATAAAGGTGAAGGCGAGTGAGGAGCCCAGCTTATAAACAGGTTATTCACTAGTTCAAAGCTGACACTTCGTTGCTGCATTGTCCTCCTGTTTCATATCTAACCAAATCCAGTCCCATATCTAAGTCTTGTCCTCCCCTCTTCATGTTTTCCCATATTCCTTTGCCTCTACCTCCCTATTTCATGTCCAGCTATACACTTCTGGCGTCTCTTCTCCTCACATCGTGGCTGACGGTACTCACAGTGTCTCTTGAGGGCGAGTTCGATGCGCGACTTTCGCAGATGTCTTGGACGAGCTTTCCGGAACATGAAGACGATCAGGAACGATGGTGGAAACACGATCAGGTTGCCCATCACCCCAACACCGATCTGTTGGAATAACATACACCTGTTCGATGCAAAGATCATACATTCGCTTGTAGGATCATTGCGTACTGATCTGCTGGAAAATCATGCCATAATCTTTGAAAAACTAATTGCTGATTTGAGAAGAGCCATCTGCTAGAGACTCGTAAGATGATCTGTTAGAAACCCATGTATTCAGTCTACTGGAAAAATCACACACACGTATGTTGGACAACAAATGACCAATGTGTGATACAGTTAAGCACAAATCAGCTGGTAAAACATGATATAGTTTGCTCCAACTACAAGTAATTTTAGAGATTCGGTGGACAATTAAATCCTCGTTGACTGATGATAGTACACCAGGCTGATGGAAAGTTATATATAAATGATGAGAATTTATATATAAATCATCCGGAAAATTAAGATATGAAATAATCAATGAAATAGAAAATTTATGGAGAATAAATGTGTTAAAGTAACTGTGGCAACAAATCCAAACTGTGGACGAAAAACTGACGGGAAACAATTCGTTTTTATCTCTGTCCCCGACTTTACTTCTCCCCGCCTTAACTTCCATTCACTGGCTCCAGCTTTGCTGACGTCCCCAAACTTAGCGGAACTGTAGTCTGTTCTGGTCGTAGATTTGACAATGCAACTTTATGTTCCCTCTAAAAGTGCTCAATTTTATCCCTTTTCTCTCTCTCTTTCTCTTGTACAATATCTCTTGGTGGTATTTCAGTTAACGTCTGCATCTTTAGGTGTCACTTCCTATGCAACGCTCAGGCTCTAGCATTGCCTGATCATGTGAGTTATGTACCAGAGATGAGGGTTTGTATGTCCAGTCTGGCTTAAGTTCATACGAGATACAGTATTGATGACCCCTGAGTGTCTCATGTTTTGGTGTGAACCCTGATACGTTGGCACATGAAGACCTGAACATATTCCAGAAATCTTACGTCTCCATGTCTTAGTTCCCGTGTAAGAGGACCACCATACCCAGTAAATTATTCTTTAATCAAAGTTCTCCATACTACCTCCAACTCTTCGATCCTCTCAGTCAGTCTTTCTTCACTCATCCTTTTCATGTGTCCGTACCATTTCAGCCCGCCCTGCTCAGCCCTCGTGATCAGTCTGTACTCGCCACCATACATACCTTGGGCAATAAGCATTCCTTAAAAGATAAAACCCGCCTCACACCGCACGTCCTCAGGCATTTCATTTCCACCGCAATCATCTTTCGCATTCGGCTCCAGGGCTGCTCACCTGCTCTAGACTCAAGGTACGGGCTGCTCACCTCCTCTGGACTAAGACTGAAGAACCCCAGCTTGAGTCCTGGTCTCGGCTGTTCTGGTACCCTATCGTACCACATGGCATTCACCAGCATGGAAAGGAAGAGCAACGCGAAGCAAGACCCTACACGCTGACACCTGGAACAAACAGACTCAGTGTTGGATTCGTCATCAGGATAATATAGAGAACAAGGAAAAGGTTATTTGTGGAATTCAGGAAAAGGATTTCACAGAGTGAAGGGATCGACAGAAATTGCTCAGGATGTGGTTTACTGAGAAATGAAATGCAGAAGAGGTATTAGAATGTAACAGAAATGATGCTAGTGTGATACTAGGCTGTGAAGACATCGATATCAAGTTAGGCTCACGGGATATACGAGCTTGAGTCAGCCAGCAGTAAGGTAGGGAAGGATTGTGGAAAGGAAATGATCGCCAGATATCACTAATCATATTCTATATCCAAGCCAGTGGTTACTCCTGCCTCATCACACGCCAAGCTGGCCTTCCCCATCAGTTACAGTGTCACTGACTACCATAGACATATTTGTTTACGCTGTCTCATGGGAATGTTACGTCTTTCCAAACAAAATGAACTAAAACATCGTGAGCAACTTCTTTTAAGATACCATATTCTCTTGAAAGTTCTCCGAGCCACGCTCATATTCTGTAAAATCAAACCATTGGTTCCTTATCAAAAAATCATCTTTCAACTTCAAACACCCGTCTGCCTTTCACTATTCATAAAGCACATTGATTTAGGGTTAGGTAGATTCATGTAAAGACACCTGAATGTCATCTTTATCTAATCTAAAGTCATTGCATGGTAACTTTAAATCATTTAAAGTCACTGCATGGTAACTTTGAATCATTCAAAGCCACTGCATGGTAACTTTAAATCATTTAAAGTCACTGCATGGTAACGTTAAATCATTTAAAGTCACTGCATGGTAACTTTAAATCATCTAAAGTCACTGCATGGTAACTTTGAATCATTAAAGTCACTGCATGGTAACTTTAAATCATTTATAGTCACTGCATGGTAACGTTAAATCATTTAAAGTCACTGCATGGTAACTTTAAATCATCTAAAGTCACTGCATGGTAACTTTGAATCATTAAAGTCACTGCATGGTAACTTTAAATCATTTAAAGTCACTGCATGGTAACTTTAAATCATGTAAAGTCACTGCATGGTAACTCTGAATCATCTAAAATCGCTACTTGTTAACTATGAGTCATCTAAAGTCACTGCATGGTAACACCACCTGAAGACTCGGCACAATCTTCCAGTCATTCACATGCACGCACAGTAATCTAAGAGTGGAATACAAACGCAGTGCTAGTGGCAACAGTTAGCAAATCCTGCTAAAGAAGCGTTACGACCCACAAAGCCACACGCTAAAGACCACAGCACCATACACTCAAGACCACATAAGCTAAAGACCATAATGTCACGTACTATCTACGGGCCTCAGTAACACAGAGTATCAAGAGGCCAGACTGTACCTAGAGGTTACGGGAGTCAGCTCACCTGGTGAACCTTGAGCGGTGCGGTCTTAGGAAGATGGAGAACCAGAGATGACTGTCGGCCAGGTTCTTATTGCTGGTGGTGTCGAACAGGTGGCGGAACTGTGTCCTCTGTTCGCCAGTCGCCACGGGGAGCAGGCGATCGATCTGAAGGCATTTGTTGAATCTCACACTCAAGATATTAATAAACAATGGATTTCAGAGTTTAAAAAGGAGAAAGATATACGTATTGGATGATAGCCAAATGTTGGAACTCGCGAAGATTCAGGGTACTTGAATTTTCGACACATGAGATATAAATCAATAAATAGATCAAAATAATGGAAAACCCACTGCATGAATAGATCATATTTATGTCACAAGTAACTGGTGTCTGTGTTGTGCGGACTGTGTCGTGTTCTCACCTCTCCATCGTCCCACTCCACAGCCAACCACTGATTGGCTATGAACTCG
The DNA here is from genome assembly GCF_036320965.1 of Panulirus ornatus. NCBI lineage: Eukaryota > Metazoa > Arthropoda > Malacostraca > Decapoda > Palinuridae > Panulirus > Panulirus ornatus. The sequence continues at coordinate 6,016,372 of NC_092280.1, read as the reverse complement.
TACTTGTCTCCGGTCTGGACGTCCCGGAAGACGATGTACCTCAGGTACCAAGAGGCATTCGTGCCCTTCCCGCTGTTGTCATGCCAGATACGCAGGTACAACAACGGTCCCAGGGGCCTATGGCAAGATGAATCCAATATACGTTAATTAAATGGTTGTATTTTCTATGTGAGTAGCGAGTACTATGTCTGAGATGTCAAATGTTACCAAATCAAGTCTACCCTAAAATCTAATGTACCTGAACCGCCTCACCTGGGAACAGCCATGACGAAGACATCAATACCATTCTTCCTGAAAATGTTGCGCTGGCCATCACACAAACCTCGCACTGCCGTCTCGTCCTCCGAGCCAGAGAGAACGAAGTAAACATTGGAGTCGGTCTGGGCTTCCTTCTTATTGCCAGTGAACACCAGCACCTCGTATAGGTACTTGTCTTCCACCCTATTGTCCGGCAGCGGGGCTGCACCCAGCTACAACCAGTTTACAAAAAAAGAAAAAAAAGAAAACGTCGCTTTATGTACTGTATCTGTACTGCAGGCACAGCTTGTGTGGTTATACTGTATCATACATACAACCATGACAAAAGAATGTCCCTCAGAAACTTTATAGTATGAAGACTGTAACATCTTGATACCTAGATAAACCATAGATAACAATAAAAGATATAAAAATTTGGGAACTGAAGCATGAACACATAAAGTGGTGAGCAACGAAGGCTTTGTTCTGCTTTATTACTTCAACAAGAAGCAAAGAATTGGGTGAGATATTACGACGTTCGTAGAAAATGTAATAAAAAAATGTTGTTTCACTTAATTCTATAATCAGGAACATAGATTACAAGGCACCAGAAACAAATCTCACACTTATTGATTCTCTAGTAAGACCATCTTAAATATGCAGTCCAGATTTGATCCCCAAAACTATAGAGAAAAAAGAGGAAAAAGTTAAAGTGCAAAGACGCGCGACAAAGTTGATTCCACATCCTCTGGCAAGAGTACCTTGCGGACATCCAATTTGTCTTTGTGTCGAGCCCAAATGGCAAGGATGATGAAGATGGTGAGGGTGAGGATGAGGGTGATGTAGATGGTCAGGTTATCGTGGAAGCCCAGGTTGGCAAAGACGTAGTCAAAGTCGACCGTGTTGGGCGTCACAAAGAAGCCGGCCCCGAAGCTGGTCAGGTGGCCGGCCTCACAGCGGGTAACTTCTCGGTCCGAGTGCACCACCTGGGGGGAGCAAAGGAGGGGGATACCTCAGCTGGTGGTCAGTATACACCATCTGGGGAGGAGTAAGTGAGAGGATACCTCAGCTGGTGGTCAGTATACACCATCTAGGGGAACAAGTGAGAGTATACCTCAGCTGGTGTCAGCATATACCACCTGAGGAGCTAGTGAGAGGATACCTCAGCTGGTGGTCTACACCATCTGGGGGGAGCAAGTGAGAGGATACCTAAGCCGGTGGTCAGTATACACCACCTGCGGGTGCAAGTGAGAGGTTAGGTTAGGTCAGGTTAGTTTACGTTAGGTTAGGTATATACTTTATGCAGCCCTTAGACCTCCTTTATGGGGTACCTGCAGTGTCAGCCCTGCTCCCCAGTCAGGAGCAGGGCAATGACAGACTCCTTTAGAGCAAGTTTAGTCTCGTCGAGGACGAGACTTCACGGACGACAGGACAAATCAGAAGAAACTTAATGTAAAAAGCGATAGAAAATATATATAGTTCTATTTCCAAAAATCCTACGGTTAAAGTCGGGAATCCTTCATAATGACTTGTATTGATGGATTCTATTATCTTTTTTATCGTTACCAAAGTAATGGATTTTTTCCATTTTCATCTCGTTGCCAAAGTAATGGATTTAGATTCTTTTTTTATCTCGTTACCAAAGTCAACCTTACCTCAAGACCCTTCCCCATCCATTCCTTCGCGTCCTCATCGAAGTAGTAGCAGCCGGAGGTGAGGACCTGGAGGTTGTAGTCAACTGAGACGTTCTGCACGCTCCCCAGGCTGACGTTGTTCCTGACGGGGTCGTCCATGAGCGACACGTCGAAGTCCTGGCCTGGAACTCGCCCACACCCAGGTAGTAGGAGGCGGTGCCGTTGATGGCCGAGCTTGGCAGGAACCAGTCATACGTATCTGGGCAGGATCGTAGACGGGAGGGATGTATGAAGGGACGCGTGCTTCCACTACCGTCCAGAGAATATTTAAAAAGACAGAGGTTGACAGGAAAAGGGGTTGAGTAGGGGTACTTTTGAAGTACTTTTTTCAGCAAAGGCGTGACAACCTGAGGGGCAGATAGACACGGGCATCATCCAACCTAGCCTCTCCACTGTGTATATGGAGCTACCGCTACCCCGAGATCGTGGTCAGCAACGGCTGGGTTAAGCCTGGACTACCCTACCCGTCTGGACAGAGCGACAGGAGGTTCCTGACCTTGAATATCCCAGAGATATGGATTGTGGCACACAACCTCAGAGAAGTTTTTTCCCCAAAAAAACTGACATTCTTTTTCGATATAAGTTATTTCAAAATTAAAATAAATTGTTTTGAATAAAATGTACTATTTTGCCTCTGGTATAATACGGTATCTTATATCAAATATTATTCACATCTTTCATCAACCTTTAACAAATTAATGATAATTACGTGATTCAAAACCACTTTATAGATTACGACCCGTTTTCACTATGCATTCCTCCCTGATGAAAAAGAAAAGGAAAAAAAAAAAGGTCAGGAACTCATCATCAATTCCTTAATAGAAGATAGGACACTGATCCTGTGGGAGCTCACCATTGCGCTTGACGGGAATGTCTTCGACCATGGAGAACCACATGTGGTGTGTCAGCGTTGGCATGAGCGAGGAAGACAGTATAAGAAACAGGCGATGATCGGACCCATTAGGCGTTATCTCAATGTTCACAGACGAGTCATTCTATTTGGAGAGATAACCCAGTCCATTACAGAACATATACACATCAGAGAGAACAAATAACAGCGGGTTAGGAAGGACGTATATAACCGTTTCAGAAACATAACAAATTACATGTCCTTATGGAACCAAGCTGAAGTCACCACTTCACTGACTTGTGAAATTAATCACGAATGGCAGACTCGTCAGATGCAATGTTTACCATTATGTGACATATACATACATACATACATACACACACACACACACACACACACATATATGTATATATATATATATATATTTTTTTTTTTTTTTTTCATACTATTCGTCATTTCCCGCGATAGCGAGGTAGCGTTAAGAACAGAGGACTGGGCCTTTGAGGGAATATCCTCACCTGGCCCTCTTCTCTGTTCCTTCTTTTGGAAAAAAAAAAAAAAAAAAAAAAAATATATATATATATATATATATATAAATATATATATATATATACACGAGCAAAGTGCATATGAACGCGCACCTTCACAGAACATACAACCCTCCAACAGCTAGTATCGAACCCGGGACCCCTGTGCTATGATCGCTTAGCGGTAGGCTTCCGCCTGTTGCACAGGGGTCCCGGGTTCGATCCTGGCTGTTGGAGGTTTGTATATATATATATATATATATATATATATATATATATATATATATATATATATATACCATATAATACCCTCCAACAACAAGGACTCGAACCCGGTACATTTACGTGGTAGTTGGGAACGGTAACCACTCGGCTATGGTCACAGCCGAACGATTAAAGTTCCCAGCTACCACAGAAAGGTCCCCAGTTCGAGTCTTTATAGCTGGAGGGCATCATGTGTTCTGTGAAAGTGCGCGTTCATATGCACTCTATTCGTATATATATATGACAACATTCTTCATAATTCATTTGCAATCACTACAGTTTTACTAAAGTACCTACCAAAATTCAGTCAATACAGTGCCTTTGTGAGACTTTGAGTAAGCTACGCTTGAAATCATTCACTGAGAAAATATATCAAGATTAGCTAAAGGAACGATGAACTAACTAGTACGAACCTTGGTAATGCTGAACTTGCTGTATATGATGGGGAGGGATCTCCCTGACGCTTCTGTCGAGTTCACAAACTCAGGTCCTGATGAAGAAGGTGTGAGAGATATTATGATTCATTTCCTCAGATGAACGAATGGTCTCTTGATTATATACAGGGCTAGAAGAGTAATCATTATGAGGGCAAATTATGTATTTGAAAATGTGTGTGTGTGTGTGTGTGTGTGTGTGTGTGTGTGTGTGTGTGTAAATCACATACAACACACTATAAAGTAAATTATATCTACGTAGGGAATGCAATTTCAGCAAATCCCTTCCATGTCTCGCCCAAACTAGGAGGAATGGTTTATTTTGTCAAGTGTCTTGGCAGAGTCAAGGAAAATATTGTCCAGTGTCTTTTCTTGTATAAAAGTTTCATATACGTCATCATAATGAGCCAATAATTGATCTTCCATACTTTATTTCTGGTACAAGTCCATGTTGAGCGTCGTATATACAATTGTTATAAGATATCCCATTATGTGTCCCTGCATCACTCAAAACTTTTTACTACATTTGATATCCAGGCAGCTTGCTTGTACTGCTTTGATATTAGCTCAGATCTTCGTTTGTGCACAGGTTTTACACATGCAAATTTGTGAATAAAATTCTGCTTTCGTCCGGACTTTGCCTGGTCAACAGTATCATAACGGTCAATCCTCGGGTAACCTGTCTCCCCCACAGAAACTATGGCAAGAAGTAGCCAGACGCCTTGACTCAGCCTTTGTGGCTGGAACACATGCAGACAGCTCACGAGAGCGGTGAAAATAATAATGATAACGATAATCGTAATAATAATAATAATAATAATAATAATAATAATAATAATAATAATAATAATTATTATCATTATTATTACTATTATTATAATACTAGTGATAATAATAATGATAATAATAATAATAATGATAATAATAAAACTTGTATAAGAGAGAGAGAGAGAGAGAGAGAGAGAGAGAGAGAGAGAGAGAGAGAGAGAGAGAGAGAGAGAGAGAGAGAGAGAGAGAGAATGGTATCCCACGCGTCGTCAGATACAATAGGTAGGCAGACGGTCGTCCTCCTCACCTGAGGGAAGCGGGACGCCCATCCTGTCGAGGGTGCGTGGGATGACAACCACAATGGGGTCCTCCGTATGCTTGACCTTCAGATCGCTTAGCTCCCGGTCCATGAATTTCATGTCCACGATGTTGCTGCCGAAGGCCAGGTTGTCAGCGCTCTCGGTGTAGGTCTGAGGAGTTGAGGAAGCATTGGACACAAGGTCTAGTGACAAAGAAAATAAAGAAAAAATCGCGAGACGTGAAAATGCAGGACGCCTTTCTCCACATCACGACCCCCTGCGTATCCTCACATCACACCCACACACTGCAGTGTGGGGATATGCAGATCTACAATCATTGGGCAATCATTGTGTGTGGAAAAGGCTTAGCATAGGTGGTCAACTGACTGTATAGCACAAAACTGGGTAATGCCCTAGGCACAGAGCATTATTGAAACTGTTCTCCATAACACGTATTGATGCTAGGAGAAGCTATGAAGGTCAGCATATCAAGTGCTGGTGTGACTCACGTGTGTTGGGTAAGGCCAGAGGGTCGCAGCGTAGCCAACGGTGTCATTGCACTTGCCCGTCGGACAAAACCCCTCCGGAAGGCTGATCTTGGCGCCTCTCGTTCCCAGATATATTTCCACAGCGGATCCGTTCAACACAGTCCTAGAGATGTGGTGAAGTTAAGTACGTGTGATATAAATACCTGATCACATATGTGTGTGATACTGAGAGAGTTTAATTCATGGGATCCAATCGCTTCAAACTGTCTTTTGTCTCAGAATCTTTTAAATCAAAATTCAGCGTTTACTGTATCCTAGTTAGCTTGTTCTGTGTATCTGTAACTGTTACTATCGTGTGAAGGTAAGATGTAGCACTTGGTGTATCAGTCCTTCTTATCCTAGTGTGTTCAGTAACATACTGATGTAGGAAAGTGTCATGTTTATACGTCTCCATGATTCGCTCTCACGGCAGGAGGCGAACTGACCGAAGTCGATCTCTTTATTATAGTCATTCATTGTAATCATATATGTATATATATATATATATAATAATATATATATATATATATATATATATATATATATATATATATATATATATATATATATATAATTTTTTTTTCTTTCAAACTATTCGCCATTTCCCGCATTAGCAAGGTAGCGTTAAGAACAGAGGACTGGGCCTCTGAGGGAATATCCTCACCTGGCCCCCTTCTCTGTTCCTTCTTTTGGAAAATTAAAAAAAACAAGAGGGGAGGATTTCCAGCCCCCCGCTCCCTCTCCTTTTAGTCGCCTTCTACGACACGCAGGGAATACGTGGGAAGTATTCTTTCTCCCCTATCCCCAGGGATAATATATATATATATATATATATATATATATATATATATATATATATATATATATATATGTGTGTGTGTGTGTGTGTGTGTGTGTGTGTAATTACCTATCTTTACTGTAAGGCGAAATTCTACATACATAGGGACCCCTTCTCTTGAACATCATGTACTACCTTATATCTCTGTGCTGTCCGCATTTACCACAACCCTCTCAACTCTTCCATTCATCCACCGCTATCATAGAATTACTTCTTTCCATTTTCTTTAGGATATTTCTTAATTTCATGTTATTTCCTCTGGTTGTTATATCCCTACATCTCTCGAAGACATGTTGACTGTCTCATCATTAGTCTAAAGGCTGTGATCAGGTTGCCTCTTACTCTTCTCTCTTCCACGGTGGGGCAAATCTAAGGCTTCTAGCCAGCCTATCCCTGCAACTCAGCTATCCTAATTCGGGTAATACCTTTGCCGCTCTCCTGTGAACCCCCTCTTGTAGCTCTTTGTGCTCGTCTGGAAATGAAGATCAGACTTGAGAAGCATATTATAGTTTTCGCCTAATGTAAGACGTAAACAACTTGTTGAATACCCCTTATTTATATACTCGAAAGCTGTTCTAATATTTGCCAGCAGACACGTTGTCTCAATCAGTTTCCCTAATGTGGGACTACCAAGTCACTCTTACGTAAACACTCCAGCAAGACACTAATCACATCCTTCTTTTATTCACTCTGTCTCATCCTTATTACTTTTACTCAAGATGATTATCTTCAAGCCCAAGTCCCAGGCCAACTTTGGCGCCTGCTAAGGTCCCCTAAATCCATGATCAATACCCAACTCCCAGGGTAATGCTAAGAATTTAGGTGGTCAAATACCTTACCAGAAGGGGGTCACATTTCTCAATGGGTCAACCAGTATATTACCTGACCTTTCATGCAACTACAGTGTGAGGTCAGTCATTGTTGACCATCGTGAACTTAGTCTGTACATGGAGGACGCCAGAAAATGTGTGAGTCTGTATGTGGTACGTAGTATGTAGCCTCATGGTCGTCATCACATGAGGCTATGTTGATGACACTTACAGACCCATGGTATGTGGCCTCATGCAGAGTCGTCATCATATGAGTCTATGTTGATGACACTTACAGACCCGTCTTGATGAGGACACCATTACGGCCGTCAAGGGTGTGTTGCTCGCCCACCACACTCTTCCTCAAGATGGCCTTGCTCAGGTTGGTCAGCAGCTCGTCCAGCACCGGGATCTGAAACCCACACGTACAGTCGTGATGATCAATGCCATCAGCAACCATCTCCAGTGGTCTTATCCACTGATAAAGATAAGCAAGTATCTCTAGTGGTCTTAACCCTTGATAAAGATAAGCAAGTATCTCTAGTGGTCTTAACCCTTGATAAAGATAAGCAAGTATCTCTAGTGGTCTTAACCCTTGATAAAGATAAGCAAGTATCTCTAGTGGTCTTAACCCTTGATAAAGATAAGCAAGTATCTCTAGTGGTCTTAACCCTTGATAAAGATAAGCAAGTATCTCTAGTGGTCTTAACCCTTGATAAAGATAAGCAAGTATCTCTAGTGGTCTTAACCCTTGATAAAGATAAGCAAGTATCTCTAGTGGTCTTAACCCTTGATAAAGATAAGCAAGTATCTCCAGTGGTCTTAACCCTTGATAAAGATAAGCAAGTATCTCTAGTTGTCTTAACCCTTGATAAAGATAAGCAAGTATCTCTAGTGGTCTTAACCCTTGATAAAGACAGAGTACTTTGATTAATACAGGCGTAGGTCATACAGGCACAGGTCATACAGGCGTTAATACAGGCGCAGGTTATACAGGCGCAGGTTATACAGGCGCAGGTTATACAGGCGCAGGTCATACGGGCACAGGTCATACAGGTACAGGTCATACAGGAGCAAGTTATACAAGCGCAGGCCATACAGACGCAGTTCATACAGGCGCAAGTCATACAGGCACAGGTCATACAGGCGCAGTTCATACAGGTGCAGGTTATACAAGTGCAGATCATACAGGAGCAGGTTATACAGGAGCAGGTTATACAGGAGCAGGTCATACAGGCGCAGGTCATACAGGCGCAGTTCATACAGGCGCAGGTCATACAGGCGCACGTTATACAGGGACAGGTCATACAGGTTCAGTTCACATGTGATATGAAGCAACCAACCTGAGCAGCAGAGAGATCCTTCGACACATCTCGAACATTACACTTCCGGATCTCCGTTAATTCGATTGGAATCTCCATGTAAACTGGCGGGAAAGTAGACATACTGTCAGATCCCAGTGGTGAACAGATCGTGTTGGCATGATGACGAGAAAAAAAAGATAAAGATATCACGTATCTTGAGATATGTGTGGAGCATCCGGGGGAATATAAAACTAGACAGGGGACTTGTAATGAATTTCCATTATCTCTCCTAGTATCTAAGATACTGGAAAAAAAGATATAATCTAAAAAGGTAGTAGATTACTACTTGCAAAAGAAGAAAGTATGTGAGAGACGAGATGATTCAGAGAGGGGAGGTCAGGCGAAGTATCGGGTCATGCATGTATTTGCGGAGTTAAGATGTATTGACTTACTGTCCGTGCCAATATCTGTGTCAAAGGTCAGGTCATCGGATTTATGGAGATCAGAAGGACCCGAGGCTGTGCAGTTTTGATCTGACACGACCATCCCGATGCTCTGCAAGTACATGGTGGTGAGCAGGTGCTGGGAGCGAGGAGGCTGTAGCCTCCTGATCCAGTCAATTTGTGGCGTAACCTTATCTACGAGAGTGTCAGGACATTCACCTGTAACCACTTCTGAATACAAAACAAATTCTGTAATAGACGCCGCACAATAAGTTATAGACACCGTTTCAAGACAAATCCTAGACTTTTTTCAGCTATTTTCTATGAGCTTCTAAATTTTCTTCCTATCAACATTATCTATCGGTCTGTTTTTCTAATTCCCCTCCTCTCTCCATGGGTTGGCACTGGTGCAAGAAGCCTGTCATACCTCCAGTGAGCCTGAGTTTCCACCATGATATAAGCTCCTCCTCATTTTCCACTTTCTACTCTGTGGAAAATTGGGGATGAACACCTGGGTTTGACTGTGGACCGACTGCCGCAACCAGGATTCGAACCTGTGCAGGTCCGACCCCAGGTGGCCCTTTGAATGCAACACAGTCAGCAACGCTAACCTCAACACCAATGCTTAATTGACCAATGTATTAATTGACCCCAATGTTTTCGGTGATCTTCATATCCTTCCTTATTCATCCCTACCTGCAGGTCATCTAATTCCATCCTCAACATAGTAACATCAGAAAACATTATGATTAACATTAGATACTCTAAATCCAGGTGATGTTAGACTCAGTAATGACTAGATCCTCTTAATATTGATTGTTCATTACCAGCATGAGGCTACTGGTGATGCTTGCAATGTTGTCGCCAGCGACTTGGAGCTGCTTTGGGGCGATGACCTCCTGTTGCTCAATGCCCTCCACCATCGCCTGTGGAAGTACAAGTGGAGTAACGAAGTGATGTCATCTTTTAAGTATGGTAAAGCAAAGATGCCTTGTGTCTGTATTATCATTACTTCCAAACCCAGACTCCCTCATCTGGTCAGTTCTCTGGGTCAGACTCCACCAACTACCACGTCTGCAACGCCCTCATTCTCCTCATGACCAGCCCACCTCACATCACGTATCATCCTCACACAGTTCACCTCCAACGTGTCTAATCCTTCTTCCCATCTCCTGCGTTCGTGACCCAGGGTTAGCCACCATACAACACGACTGGAGCTGCTGTGCCCGTCAAACGACCACAGCTTTATACCCTGACGGAGGCAGTGACCTCCCGTTCCACACACAACCCAGGACCTGTGTCCCCTCCCATGACTTGGGCTTCCATGACTTCAGCAGCTGCCACGGTCCATGCCCAAGTATACCTAAAGCACTTCCCTTCCTCCATGAATTTCCTCATTCCATATTACTCTCAGCACACCCAGTCCTCACACCTCCCCGCTGCTGCACCTCATTATCTCACTTCTGTTCGCATCTACTCGCAGCTTTCCCCCATTCACACTCTCCCCTACCGTGATGATAACGATGTTCCTAAGAAGGTTCCATGACTTTATCAGTTTTAGCTTTTGCATCTGTATCTATGTTTTTCTCTTCTTTTCTTCTTTCAAAAAGTATCTCCCATCAACAACTGTGCATCGTTCCAATAATATCTCTACCTGTACATATATGGATGCTATAGACTTCAACAAATATCAGTTTTAGGTGCCACACTTGAGTACTTGTTACTGACAGTATTCCTTTAACATAACATTACTCTTATTTCAGCACGTATTAGTACTGAACACTACAGCTGCCTGACTACGTAGTCTTGTCCTTTCCCTCTGTAACGTAATTATGACCCAACAAACGACAATGTCATCATGATAAACCCAGACCTACAACAGTAGTATGGTGTTCCTCGCAAGTGTATCAGTATCACATGTGTGTGTCACAATCGTCAGCTGTGGACCTACCTGCACCACTTCGATGATGGTGTTCCTGGCCTCTATGTCGATGCTCTTGGCCACTAAGAGGTTGGCTGTGGAGTCGCTCATCACCTCGGCGATGGTGTTGGAAGTCACTGCCACGGGGCCGATCGTGTCGAAGCTGGTTTGCTGGGAGAGCGCCTTGGCAGCCGTGTTGGTCTGCTCTGATAACTGAAGTAACGTCTTGGTCTGTTCCTCCGCCGGGGTGCCGCTCAGACTCATCCATTCAGACTGCCCGAGGACGATGACGTTACCGAAAACAGAGAAGCACAAATCTGCATCGAATGTACCTACATCCTAGTGGAATCTGCATCGAATGTACCTACATCCCAGTAAAATCTGCATCGAATGTATGTATCATCCTAGTGAGAAAACTGTTGTAATGATCATTATAACGTTTTCATTTTTATCATTTCATAATGACTGATAAAGATATCTTTCCTATGCACAGTTGCTTCTCCCGCAATAGCGTCAAGAACAAAAGAGCCTGATCTGCGCACAGCCGCACTCTACCTATCTGTGGTGTGCACCGAAACAAGAGACTTCCGTCCACAAACAAAAGCCCCACAGGTTATTATTCTATGGTTTAACATGACCGCCTCGTATGCCTTGGAGCAGCCCATTGGCATCACGTCTCTCCCCATGTCACATCGATCCAATTCATTCTATCCCATGCATGCCTCTCACCCTCCTGAATTGTTAGGCCTCGATATCCCCAGAGCCTATCTCATTCCATGCTTTCATCTCCTTGGTCTTCCCCTGCCTGTTCCTCCCTTCACTTCTGACTCCTAGATCCCCTTTGGTCAGCCAGTCAATCCTCATCTTTTCATCACGTGCAGACCATTTCAGCACGCCTCAGTCAGCTCTCTCAGTCTTACTAGGCTTACTACCACACGTTCAGCTCTTGCATTCCTCACAAGCTTGGCTATGCTACCACACGTTCAGCTCTTGCATTCCTCACAAGCTTGGCTATGCTACCACACGTTGAGCTCTTGCATTCCTCACAAGCTTAATTATGCTACCACACGTTGAGCTCTTGCATTCCTCACAAGCTTAATTATGCTACCACACGTTGAGCTCTTGCATTCCTCACAAGCTTAATTATGCTACCACACGTTGAGCTCTTGCATTCCTCACAAGCTTAATTATGCTACCACACGTTGAGCTCTTGCATTCCTCACAAGCTTAATTATGCTACCACACGTTCAGCTCTTGCATTCTTCACAATTTTAGCAACGCCACCACACATTCAGTTCTTGCATTCCTCCCAAGTTTAGCAAAGAACTATTCCATCTATGTACATACGGTATAACATGTCGAAAATAATAGCAAATCAAGCCTTTTCCTGCTAGTATGTGCAGTTCAGCAATACTGTACATAAAAGGTCCTGACATGGTATTTGGTCCAGTGTTAAGTAGGTAGATAGAGTGCAGGCGGGCGAATGGAGTGTAGGGTAGATAGTGTAGGTGAGTGGATAGAGTGTAGATGGGTGGAAAGAGTGTAGGTGGGTGAATAGAGTGTAGGTGGGTGAAACGAGTGCAGGCGGGTGAATAGAGTGTAGGGTGGATAGTGTAGGTGGGTGGATAGAGTGTAGATGGGTCAAAAGAGTGTAGGTGGGTGAATAGAGTGTAGGTAGGTGGCCTCGTGATGAGAGAAGACTGTGCATGGTGGCGTGTGAGAGGAAGACCCACTCCTCCTGCAGGCATAACGAAGCATGCGCACTCCTCACTCTCTCTAGTGGAGACACCAACCTTGAAGGAGACAGCAGTGTTGGCAGTCACCGTCATCGTCAACATCTCGACATCTCCCGATCCTTCCAGCTTCTGTATGAGGCTCTCCACGTGAGCGTTCTCGTACTCCTCCTTGCTGGGCATGGCTATCTGCGGGAGGACGCGGGCCTCTTATGCATCACGTTAGCAACGTTTGTATACACGGATTTCCAATGTATGGACGAAGACTCCACACTCACACAGCCACTACGATGTAGATTTGTCGTACTATCGTGTACACGGCCAGGTCAGGTGGGTACTTCTACTGCTGTGTTTATATGGGTCATGTCAAAACCTACATTCTGTAGCTACATGCATTAACTATTAATAGCCTGTGAGTCACTTGCATCGTTCATGCAGACTCGTAGTCAGACAGACAAGCCCACCCAGGGACAGACAGACACGTGAGGGAGACCCCGCGTGTACCATCAACACAGACCGACGCAGACACGTACCTCCAACCCCCACTCGACGACTACCGTGGCAAACGCGCCCCACTTGTCCGTGACGGCGACCTCGACGTCGAAGGTGCCCGGTGGGAACACCAGGGGGATGACCTGGGCTCCACGGTTGGCCAGGTGAGACACCATCGGACGCGGGGGTCCCCCGGGCGAGTACACTGCCAGAAATCAACAAGGATCATGATGAGTGAGATCGTGAAGGGGCATCAAGCCTTATAGGCCGAAAAACATTGCTAAGGAGTATGCCGTAAGACAACACACTTCCATCTTACGAGACATGAGGACACTGCCCAACACCAGGGCACTTGTAAACCCACACACTTATATCGGTACATCCAAGTATTCCCACTTACAGGTCACTTACAAGTGTTCTCTGTCTCAGGCCGAGTTACAGGTACTCTCAATCTGGTCACAGGTCACTTACAAGTGTTCTCTGTCTCAGGCCGAGTTACAGGTACTCTCAATCTGGTCACAGGTCACTTACAAGTGTTCTCTGTCTCAGGTCGAGTTACAGGTCCTCTCAATCAGGCCACAGGTCACTTACAAATGTTCTCTGTCTCAGGTCGAGTTACAGGTACTCTCAATCTGGTCACAGGTCACTTACAAGTGTTCTCTGTCTCAGGTCGAGTTACAGGTCCTCTCAATCTGGTCGCAGGTCACTTACAAGTGTTTTCTGTCTCAGGCCGAGTTACAGGTCCCCTCAATCTGGTCACAGGTCACTTACAAGTGTTTTAAGCTTCGTCTTACAAGTGCCCTCAGACACAGGTGGATGACAGGTGCATCCACACCCACATTTTACTTAAAAGCTGTCGTCAGTGACGGATGGCTCACAGGTGACGGTGTACGTGCTGATGCCCACGCCCTCGGGGTCGAACCAGCCAGAACAAGTGACGGTGAAGACGTCGAGCATGGCCCTATTGCGCTCCGGGTGAGTGAGGAGGCAGGCGCCACCTGCCGGGACCTGGTTCAGGTGCATGAAGTACGTCGAGGATCCTGTGCTGGGAGAGGCAGGAAACAAAAGGAGAATTGGTATACTATAGTTATCCCTTTTTCCATACTTGTTGTACCGATTTCTTCCTCGGCGAAGTAGCGCCAAGAATAGACGAACAAAAGGCCTCATTTGCATGCATACACACTCCCAAGGTGTCATGCATAGTGCATCAGAGGCATAATCCAGCACCCACATCCAAGCCGGAAAGACTGCATCGTGGTTTACCCTAACCGCTCCCTGTCCAGGTCGCCCCTCATGTACCACATCCATCCATTTTATTCTATTCGATGCATCCCTCGCACCCTCTTGAATATTCATGTCACTCTATCAGTTTATCCTATTTCCTTCTCTCTCTCTCTCTCTCTCTCTCTCTCTCTCTCTCTCTCTCTCTCTCTCCCCAAGGAATCCAATCTATGTGCCCATCCCCTGGCTGGCTTGTGCTGACGCATGGTCAGTAACGCTAACCACCATATCTGCTACACTGCTGACATCTGGACTTCGCCTCGCCATTAACATCAACGGGTTATCTTATCATCTTTGTCTCCATTTTCTAAATGAAAAATGTTGGACTTCTAGCCATTCCTGTGTTGAGTTTGACCCTGGATCGATTACCTTCAGTCAGTTTCATACAGAGAGAGAGAGAGAGAGAGAGAGAGAGAGAGAGAGAGAGAGAGAGAGAGAGAGAGAGATTCCTTTCATTGATCACACGGCAACAGCCACATGGAACCCTAAACGGGACGACACCCCCAGTGTACCAGGACGCCCCTGGTACCGGGACGCCCCTGACACCGGGACGCCTCTGGTACCGTGACGCCCCTGGTAATGTGACGCCCCTGGTACCGGGACGCCCCTGGCACCGGGACGCCTCTGGTACCGGGACGCCCCTGGTAATGTGACGCCCCTGGTACCGGGACGCCTCTGGTACCGGGTCGCCCCTGGAAATGTGACGCCCCTGGTACCGGGACGCCCCTGGCACCGGGACGCCTCTGGTACCGGGTCGCCCCTGGAAATGTGACGCCCCTGGTACCGGGACGCCCCTGGCACCGGGACGCCTCTGGTACCGAGTCGCCCCCGGTAATGTGACGCCCCTGGTACCGGGTCGCCCCTGGTAATGTGACGCCCCTGGTACCGGGTCGCCCCTGGCACCGGGACGCCTCTGGTACCGGGACGCCCCTGGTAATGTGACGCCCCTGGTACCGGGTCGCCCCTGATACCGGGTCGCCCCTGGTAATGTGATGCCCCTGGCGCCGGGACGCCCCTGGTAGTGGCTCAGCAGTACTTGCCGACTCGTGACTCGCCGTTCGTGACCAAGACGGAGACGTGCAGCACCTTCACGTAGGGGTTGTCCTGGTAGAACTGGGTGCTGAGGGCGAACTCCGCGCCGACGACACCTGCGGGGGTAAGCATGGCATCAGGCAGGTGTACAGGTATAGGGAGCAGATGTACAGGTAGAGTCAGCAGGTGTACAGGTAGAGTGAGCAAGTGTACAGGTAGAGTGAGCAAGTGTACAGGTAGAGTGAGCAAGTGTACAGGTAGAGTGAGCAGGTGTACAGGCAGAGTGATTAGGTGTACAGGTAGATTGAGCAGGTGTACAGGTAGAGTGAGCAGGTGTACAAGTAGAGTGAGCGGGTGCGCGGGTAGAGTGAGCAGGTAAGCACAGTATCAGAAGGGTATACAGGTAGAGTGAGCAGGTATACAGGTAGAGTGAGACGATATATAGGTAGAATGAGCGGATGTACAGGCAGAGTGAGCAGGTCAACAGGCAGAGTGAGCAGGTGTACTTGCTTCAGCAGGGGAGGCAGGCAGGGGAGCCCAAACCAAATGATTCATGATATACCCAAAGATGTGTGATCTTTTTACCTTAGGATTCCTGCTATAAATGAATCATAAGTTAGAATCACTTGTGCCTCATTATGTAGCAAGATTCTATGGCATAATGAATCATGGGTTAGAATCACTTGTCCTCATTATGTAGCAAGATTCTATGGCATAATGAATCATGGGTTAGAATCACTTGTCTTCATTATGTAGCAAGATTCTATGGCATAATGAATCATGGGTTAGAATCACTTGTCTTCATTATGTAGCAGGATTCTATAGCATAATGAATCATGAGTTAGAATCACCTGTCCTCATTATGTAGCAAGATTCTATAAGTTAGAATCACTTGTCCTCATTATGTAGCAAGATTCTATAGCATAATGAATCATAAGTTAGAATCACTTGTGCCTCATTATGTAGCAAGATTCTATGGCATAATGAATCATGGGTTAGAATCACTTGTCTTCATTATGTAGCAAGATTCTATGGCATAATGAATCATGGGTTAGAATCACTTGTCTTCATTATGTAGCAGGATTCTATAGCATAATGAATCATGAGTTAGAATCACCTGTCCTCATTATGTAGCAAGATTCTATGGCATAATGAATCATGGGTTAGAATCACTTGTCTTCATTATGTAGCAGGATTCTATAGCATAATGAATCATGAGTTAGAATCACCTGTCCTCATTATGTAGCAAGATTCTATAAGTTAGAATCACTTGTCCTCATTATGTAGCAAGATTCTATAGCATAATGAATCATAAGTTAGAATCACTTGTCCTCAATATGTAGCAAGATTCTATGGCATAATGAATCATGAGTTAGAATCACCTGTCCTCATTATGTAGCAAGATTCTATAAGTTAGAATCACTTGTCCTCATTATGTAGCAAGATTCTATAGCATAATGAATCATAAGTTAGAATCACTTGTCCTCAATATGTAGCAAGATTCTATGGCATAATGAATCATGAGTTAGAATCACTTGTCCTCATTATGTAGTAAGATTCCAGACAAATGAATCACGAGAGCAACATGGTCTTCACTGAATAGGATGGACTCCTCAAATGAGGCTTTGGCTATTCGTGTACCTCCCCAGCTCTACGTTTTCTCTCAAAGATGGATGGACATTAGGTACCTGGTACCCATCTATTCATTTCTTTTTCCGTCAAGGATATGTCCAGTTCGATGCTGAGTGACAGTGAACCATGATGACCCACCTTTAACGACAGGGTCTTCACTCTACACGAAGGAGCCTTAAACGGACGAACCACTTTGACTTTGAAGGAAGGATGCTTCCTTCTTGCCTTCATTGTTTACACAAGGACAATATCTCTGGCCTGATGAGCTTCAACACACAAGACCTTGGACGCAAGACTGATCCTTCAAGGGTGTTGGGATCATCCCCCAAGAAGAGCGAAGTCCGACTTACCGACAGGGGTGTGGGCCTCGGTGAGCAGGAAGGGGATCTTCGCCTCGTCAGTCACGGTCCACCTGTACTGGAGAGGCTCCACACAGTCGAAGAAACAGCGGGACACCACCGCCGCCCTGTACGACGGGTTCAGGTACACCCCGTCCTTGAAGGGGCGACACAGGTTGTCACCAGCGCACCTAGACAAAGGTGATTCCAGTCTTATTGTCAAAGACGCTGAGGATAATACCTGTAAACTCGTAACGCTTAAAGAGTATTCTGCAACATTTTCTGCAACCCCTGCTCACACCTGCAAAAAGCCAATAAATACGCAACATTTCAATATCTTTTAGGTGAAAGATGTGAAGTATGTTTCGCCGTGAGGTCATTCCCCCTACATTGCGAAACTGAGCGGACGGGAATGAGTGGTTCAAGAATATGACTTGTACCTGTATCCCGTTGGTGTCAGTAGAGTCTTGACGTGTCATCAACACTTCTGAAGTGGGGGAGGTCGGGGAAAGGGAGGTCGGGGAGGGTTAGTGACCAGCAGCCTGAAGCCAAGGTGTTGATGACCTGAAGCGGAACAGTGGTTATGATCATGGGGTGAGGGAGGGAGTGAACAGCCCCGTTCCCTCATGGTGTTATTGACAGATTCTTCTGATCATGGACGGAGGCTTGACCTGCGCCACCCCACAGCGACTCGACCTTGTTACCGACACAACACAATGGGAGAGGAAACGGAGTGGGGGGGGGGGGGGGGTCGTAACCAGCACCCAGACTCTGGGGTTTGTGACTGACCTGAGCGTGATGCCTGGCCCAGGTGGAACCAGGACCAGTACCTGGGCCAAGCCTACGGCAGAGCGGCGACCCACAGCAACGGTCGCCTCCACTTCGTACGTGTTTCCAGGTGTTAAGAAGTCACTCCCGCGCAGGTGCAGGTCAGGCGTGTCGAGGGCGAGCCTACCTGAGGGCGTCGGGACAGATGGATGAGGTGCACTGGACACGCTAGCTCAAGACACGCTGTGCATGATGAGCTTACATGAGAAAGACAGACAACAGAAGGCCTGTTTGGCCCACAACTGGGTTGTCTGAAAAAAAAAAGAATATGATTTAACTTGACAAAAATTGTTTTCAATACCGCTCAGTACTTTTTAAGCTATCACCGACTCTGCGCTGCTGCACATTAGCCCTCTAGTGTCCCCGTAAACGCTGTCGTTTATACGTTTATTTCTGGCGTTTTTCTCAAAGTACACCTGAATTTTATCAAATATTTGTCAAAACGACGGTTAGAGGTAATTTATAGTTGTATCATTCTCTACGTCTGACGGTAGCTTACTCCAGTGCTCAAGCCAAGTTAGTGTGTACCACGACGCAAGATACTGTTCATAGTACATCAAGGTTGTGGTAGGTGGCGCCTAGATCGCGGACGAGATGGTATAACTCGTACCAGCCTCATGTAAATCTATGTATATTTTCTTATCTATAGCACAATATAAACCAGTCATTTCTTTCACCCGCAGAATGATAACAAGTCTTTTAACATCAACCACATCACAAGCTAACAGTATCTCTCCTCTGAAACATCACTAGGATGTAAAGATTCTGTTCCTGGTCAGATTAAGGTATACGACCCTAGTCTTTGGCCAAACTTGGATATGAACTTGATACTGAAACACATCGGCAGTTTATGAATCATGTCTTCAGACGCAAGAGGAGGAGTGTATAGCCACAATGGAAGAGGAAACAAACTGTTTATAGCCACAATGGAACAGGAGGAGACAAACTGTTTATAGACACAATGGAACAGGAGGAGACAAACTGTCTATAGACACAATGAAAGAGGAGACAAACTGTTTATAGCCACCATGGAACAAGAGAAAATCAAAATCCCGAACCTCACCTGGACCATGGCCGAAGCAACCAGTTGACAGCGAACCCTTGACGAACACTTGTTTAGCGAAGTCCTCTTCTGGCAGAGGCCAGTCCTCACCAACCCTGCGACACCTCCACTGCACAATCACGAACCTCTGCAAGGCAAGAGGAGGAGGAGGAGGTGGAGGGTATGGATCTGACGCAACATGCAGGGGTGTCGGAGATCCTAAGGGCCTGCTGTCATCTGCTGTTCTCAGCAGTATCTCAGCGCCGTCAGTAGTTGTAGAAAAATATAACTGAATAATGATATATAAAAAAAGACTTCGAAACAAACGATCCAAATGTATAATTCAAACGTAATCCCATAAAACAGCTGAGCCCCTGCAATGACCCATGATACAGAGAGCCTAGAATACAATGCTCTCAAATTACACAATTAACACAACTTTTCCCTGATCTGAAAACAAGAGAAAATCAAGTAGACACAGACAAAGACATACGTCTATACGTATATAAGTATACGTAAATATTGCTTTAAGTAGCAGACACTATTATCATTACCCAAAGTCCTCCTGCAACCCACCTTATCGAGGAAGTCTGGGTCTTGCGAGTGCTTGGTCGGCTCAAATGAAATGAGAGCATCCTGTCCTCTGTACACGTGTGAGACGGCGCCTTCAAGCAGGATTGCACTCAAGTCCGACTCGATTATATGGATGTAGGTGCTCGCTTGACTTTGGAATGGCAGACGTGTGTCCAAGTTGGCCGGATCTAGAAGGCAGAGACTTGAATTCTAGACTGACTAGGAAATGTTATCATATTGCTTTATATCAATATGTCTTATTATCATGTTCCTCTCTTGTTCTTGTGCTTTCTTTCATTCTGAAGGGGAGGAAGGGGCAGGAACCACATGGTTCTTGTGCCTGAGGAAGAGAGCCAGGAAGTAGAGGCAACTGAAGAGGATTAGCATTCTAGAGACTGTGAATCAGGCTGAACGAGACACTGTAGGAGTCCAGAGAAGAGGCGGTGTTTGCAGTCTGACACAAGCGGTGGGTTGAAGACTTGAGAGGACGAGAATCGTTCGGGAGGGAAGGATGGATGACGATGGGGAAGAATAAGGTTTAAAGACAAAAAAGAAGAAAAGACGACATGACATCAAGGTATCAGAAAACGAGACCATTATGCAAATGAGGGAGGTTGAACAGAGAGAGATTAAGTCCTTGGGGATCCTTGGGCTGGTAGAGGACCCTGTGACGATCCTTGGGCTGGTAGAGGACCCTGTGACGATCCTTGGACTGGTAGAGGACCCTGTGACGATCCTTGGGCTGGTAGAGGACTCTGTGACGATCCTCGGGCTGGTAGAGGACCCTGTGACGATCCTTGGGCTGGTAGAGGACCCTGTGACGATCCTTGGGCTGGTAGAGGACTCTGTGACGATCCTTGGGCTGGTAGAGGACTCTGTGACGATCCTTGGGCTGGTAGAGGAACCTGTGACGATCCTTGGGCTGGTAGAGAAACCTGTGACGATCCTTGGGCTGGTAGAGGACCCTGTGACGATCCTTGGACAGGTAGAGGACCATCTTCCATACAAGGACGAGAGGGAAGCCAGACGAGGGAAGGGCATCAGGAACACACATGATGTGCTGGACTTAACCAAGTGCAGGTGTAAGAACTGAAGAAGGTGAGTCATCAGGTCGCCGGCAAGACGCCAGTGGAAGGTGACTAAGGTTTGCCTTCGATGTGGTGATGTAAATATCCGCTCACAGGTGCTTAGATCAGGGCGTTAAACTTACGAAGAAGGAGGACTAGAGAGGACTGCTTGTCAGGACATGAGCAACTGAAAGGAGGGTTTGAAGAAAACGGGGTAAAAATGCAATAAAAGATAGATGAATAAACGATAGGAATCAGATGATGCTGGGGATCCAATCCCACGTCCAGCTCAGGCAGACCTGGATCATCCAGCAGTACATACTTTGGTCTGATGATCTGGGATACAACAACAGACAGACTGGTGGTAGGTGGGAAGCGACGAGAGTTCAAAGACCAAATCATGGGGCGAAACAACCTCAACACTGGTGGAGTAGTGGAGACATAACTCACACAAGAGGTAAAGTCTACCCTAACCTGCCGGAGAAGGTGCATGACAGCAAGGAGGGATAAGATGCATCGTCAGTGGACAGACTGACGGAAGGATAGAGAAGGCATGTAGTATGACACACATATAGCGATGCTGTGAAGCAGCTGGTGGTATATGGAGACAGACAGAGAAGAGGAGCTTCGTCCAATAGACAATGGTGATATATGGAGACAAGGCAGAGAGGAGGAGCTTCGTACAATAGGCACTGGTGGCATATGGAGACAGACAGAAGGGGAGCTACGTCCGATAGGCACAGCACTGATTCATGTCTTCCACATTCGTCAGTAACCCTCAGAGGATGGTCCTCAAAGTCTGTATGGGTCCAATTTCCTCTACAGGTCCTAACCGGCCGACAGGGATAGCTGCTCTGGCCAGGAGTCGATCCTGGGTCCTTGAGATTCAGTGTCGTACAAAAGTTGAGAGGGGGGGACAAGCCAGAAGGCTATGGGTTGAGGGGACAAGCCAGAAGGCTATGGGTCGAGGGGACAAGTCAGAAGGCTATGGGTTGAGGGGACAAGTTAGAAGGCTATGGGTCGAGGGGACAATTAAGAAGGCTATGGGTCGAGGGGACAAGTCAGAAGGCTATGGGTTGAGGGACAAGTCAGAAGGCTATGGGTCGAGGGGACAAGTTAGAAGGCTATGGGTCGAGGGGACAAGTCAGAAGGCTATGGGTTGAGGGGACAAGCCAGAAGGCTATGGGTCGAGGGGACAAGTCAGAAGGCTATGGGTTGAGGGACAAGTCAGCAGGCTATGGGTCGAGGGGACAAGCCAGAAGGCTATGGGTCGAGTCAGAAGGAGAGATCTTACCCCACATGGTGATGGTGAAGATCAACTGGTAGTAACCGTAGGACAGGAAGCGTGCGGGGATGGTTAGGATGGGCAGGTTCCATGATGACAACCTCTCCCTCACAAACACAGGAGCCACCAGGTCGCCAGTCACGTTGCTCACGTTAGCAATCTGCCATCGCATCCTGGACGGGAGTAAAGTGAGGGAATTAATAGGGCAGAGAGAGAGAGAGAGAGAGAGAGAGAGAGAGAGAGAGAGAGAGAGAGAGAGAGAGAGAGAGAGAGAGAGAGAGAGACCCATTTCACCCTTTCAAAGGGCGGTAAAGCTGACCCGTAAAGTGGCCAAAATTTTGGAGCGTACCTAGAAGCAGTTGTTGTCAAATTTATGTATCCAGTCTTACCACCTCACTATATTCCTTTCTTATCCACAGGGAAATGAAACACAATAGGTTCCCAAGTGCACTTTCGTGTAATAATCATATTAGGGGAGATACAAGAAAGAAATATAAGTCAGTTGATATACAACGAATATACGTAGTTAGGACGCCATATATATATATATATATATATATATATATATATATATATATATATATATATATATATATATATATATATATATATGATTATCATAACTGATATATTTGTTCATATGTAAGATCGCTGATAATAGCCTATCATGACTACGTTGTGATCTAGAGAGACGCGTCTTTCCTTACTTCGTGTGGAGGGTGAGTCCGCAGTCCAGCGAGCCCTTCGCTACCACGAAGTTGTCCGTTCCCCTGGTCATCTCTAGGGCGTCGGTGAAGAACAAGACGCTGTCCACGATCTCCGCCCGCGGTGGCTTGCAAGGCTGGTCAGTCACGATGACCATCAGGTCATCTCCCATGTAACTGATGCTGTTGCATGCCACCAGGGTCACGTTGTACAGGCCGTGTGCCCTGCGTGGACAGAAGAGGAGGAGGGGAATCGTGGGTCAGTCCCGCGACGACGTTGCTCAAGGGAGGAATTGTGTCTGGGGCTACGTACCCTCCTGGGTAGGATTGGAGACGAGCTCACGAGTGAGGAGGAGGAGAGGATCAGTGTGTTGTAAAGGATATCGTGTGGAGTGAACACTCTCGTATATAACTTTCAGTCAGAGAAATAGTTTTGCTATCAGTTCTGACAGCCTTTCCATTCATCAGCCAGTTTGACGAGGCGAAGGAACCAAGAATGTAGAAAAAATAATTCCACAAAAACAGTAATTTTTGGAAATGAACATTTGAGAAAAAACACAACACAATCACTAGATATAGTTCTCAGATCAGTCTTGGTGTTATGGTTGTTATACAACTGAAGAACATATCAGGGGTCAAGTTATACTCACTTCCACACAATATATCTGAAGAGCATATCAGGGGTTAAGTTATACTCACTTCCACACAATATATCTGAAGAGCATATCAGGGGTTAAGTTATTCTCACTTCCACACTATATATAACTGAAGAACATATCAGAGGTTAGGTTATACTCACTTCCACACAAATGAACAACCTATAATCTATGTGAGTGACAGAATATGGCTATAGAAAGGGTAATGTGTCAGTCCTTTGATAAGAACAGTTTATCTACTTGCCTATCTATCTATCTACCTACATCTCCGACACCTTGTTCTCCTCGGGAAAGATTCCCTCCTGAGGTCGGAGTGTTTGGCCCCAGCAGACAGGTCTCCAGGCTGGCCTCTCCAAGCGTACTTGCCCATGCACGTTGCAGCCTCTTGGTTCCTCTCCTCAGTACATTGTCTCACTTTCCCTTCCCCAGTACACATGAGTGACAGTCATTTTCCCTCCCATTATCATCATCATCTGCAATACATCTTCCACATAAATGCGAGTTACCTGAAATCAAGCTACAACTTAACTTTAATTTATATATAAGTGCAGGGTCATCTTCATGGAAAGCTGAAACCTGATGTTAACTTACATATAAGTGTGGGTCAAAGCCAAAGCCAGGTGCAACTTAACATTAACTTACATATGAGTGTGGGTAAAAGCCATGGCCATGTGCAACTTAACATTAACTTCCATATAAGTGTGGATCAACCTCATGCAACTGGACGTCAACTTACACATAAGTGTGGGTGAGGTCCATGGCCAGCTTGGGCTGGACATCATTGCTATGGCTGGCCCAGGGGAAGCGGGAGGTGCAGACCCCCAGGTCGCCATAGGTCGCCAGGGGCGTCTTGTCTCCCCAGTCGATGGCGACGCACATCTCCCCGCCGAGCGACTCGAAGGTGACATGGAATACCTTCACCTCATTCTGAGAACGTCAGGGAATGTGCATGAGTGAAGAAGATCTCTCTCTCTCTCTCTCTCTCTCTCTCTCTCTCTCTCTCTCTCTCTCTCTCTCTCTCTCTCTCTCTCTCTCTCTCTCTCTCTCTTTCTCTATCTATCTATCTATCTATCTATCTATCTATCTAAGCGTTCCGTCTTGAGGCTTGAGGGCTGCGTTGATCAACATGTTTATGTTCGTCTCTGTATCTGTCTATCTAACTGTTTCTCTCTTATCTGTCTGCGTGAGCCTCTTCGCCCATCTGTCTCTCTTATCTCTCTGTCTCATCCTTCTTCGCCCATCCGTCTCTCTGTCTGCCTACGGCCACTTCTCACACCCTCTGTCTACTTCTCCCTCCCTCCTTCTGTCTACTTCCCCTCCCCCTTGGTCAACTTCTCCCTCTCTCTGTCTACTTCTCCATCCTTCTGTCTACTTCTTTCTCCCTCTGTCTACTTCTCCCTCCGTGTCTACTTCTCCCTCCTCCTGTCTACCTCTCCCTCCATCTGTCTACTTCTCCCACCTTCTGTCTACTTCTCCCCCCCTCCCTCTGTCTGCTACTCTTCTCCCGTCATTCCCTCACCGTGAGGAGGTGCTTGCTACCTGCCCACCACACACACACACACAGAGGTCGACCAACCTTTGAGGTGACGAGGGAGAAGTCGTCGATCTGGGCGCCCCTGATCATCCCCACCAGGTCCACAATGATGTCCTCGGCAGGCACGGTCTGGAAGACGTTCTTGGCCCACACCCTCAGGTACAGCCTCTCCTCCTTCAGGAAACACAGGTACGTCAGCAACGGGTTCAAGATAACACCACACAGACTGAGAACAGTTATAGATAACACCACACAGACTGATAACAGTTATAGATAACACCACCGAAGACTGATAACAGTTATAGATAACACCACCAAAGACTGATAACAGTTATACATAACATACAGGTTCATGAAGGCTATGTGGAAAATACAAAACCAGTGATGGAGATGAAAAGACTATAAGAATATCTGGACCTTTTCAATCAAGAGAAGGTAATATGGTTACAAAATGCCGTAGAACAAAGAGAAGAATTGCGAATTTCAAAACAATATGACAACACAGAGATACGGGATGGTGAAAATCTATTTTGGTTGGTGTACTTAACATCTTATCAACTATATATATCACAAATGATTAAGGCGTGGCAATTAGACCACAACATGTGTAGCGAAATGAAAGTGATTGTAGATCGCTAGATGGTAGCAAGATGAAGCGTATAGGACACATCAATGAAAGATGAAGATTGAGAGGATGAAGGCCCCCCTCCCGTCTGAATGCACGTCTGATGAAGGCCCCCTCCCGTCTGAATGCACGTCTGATGAAGGCCTCCCTCCCGTCTGCATACATGTCTGATGAAGGCCCCCCTCCCGTCTGAATGCACGTCTGATGAAGGCCCCCCTCCCGTCTGAATGCACGTCTGATGAAGGCCCCCTCCCGTCTGCATACATGTCTGATGAAGGCCCCCCTCCCGTCTGAATGCACGTCTGATGAAGGCCCCCTCCCGTCTGCATACATGTCTGATGAAGGCCCCCCTCCCGTCTGAATGCACGTCTGATGAAGGCCCCCCTCCCGTCTGAATGCACGTCTGATGAAGGCCCCCTCCCGTCTGAATGCACGTCTGATGAAGGCCCCCCTCCCGTCTGAATGCACGTCTGATGAAGGCCCCCTGCCGTCTGAATGCACGTCTGTTGAAGGCCCCCCTCCCGTCTGAATGCACACCAGATCCACACCCCTTCCCATCTAAGCCATTTCATAACCCCCCCACCAACCTCCATGAAGAAATAAGAACCTCACCCCGGCCTCAGACTTCGCCCAGTTGTATTCACAGAAGGGGACCCATTCTGGCACGTATCCACTCTCCCTGAGGAAGCGGATATAATGTGCATCACCCACGACCCATACGATCTTCTGTGCGTCACCCACTACCCATACGATCTTCTGTGCGTCACCCACTACCCATACGATCTTCTGTGCATCACCCACTACCCATACGATCTTCTGTGCATCACCCACTACCCATACGATGTTCTGTGCATCACCCACTACCCATACGATGTTCTGTGCATCACCCACTACCCATACGATCTTCTGCGCATCACCCATATGATCATCTCCCGTGCCAGCCAACGATGAAGGTGTGGCTCTCGAGCCAGACATCTTCCTCAACATCCATGATATGAAATGAATCAATTTCTTCTTCCACTTACCTCGCCATGATGGTAGTGGAACGGGTCGAGCGTCGGATGGAATGGGTCATCCACTTGGTGGGTGAGGACCACAGCTCCAGTGGCGATGTTCTCCACTATGTACTGATCCACACTTCCTGAAGACCGTCCGTGGAATGGTGTGTGTGTTCACAACATGGGGGGTAGAGACCACTGAATCTGTGCTGCTGAGAGAAGTGGCTGAGGATATGTGCTGCTGAGAGAAGTGGCTGAGGAGTTGTGCTGCTGAGAGAAGTGGCTGAGGAGTTGTGCTGCTGAGAGAAGTGGCTGAGGAGTTGTGCTGCTGAGAGAAGTGGCTGAGGAGTTGTAAGTTAAAATTCAAGAGGATGATAGTGTGGGGAGCAAAATATCTTGTACGGTTACCCGAATGAAAAGAACCGTGTCAGTGTGTCTCTTGTCTCTTCCTTCCTTCCCATCTACACGAGCAGATCGCAAACTTCGTTCCCATCCACAAAGGCAGAACAAGTACACTCAGCGTCTTCCTACTCACACACACACACACAAGGCCACTGTGCTGAACTGAACATTTGGACGCCACAATATAACGATTCTCCATTTCTATTTCGCACCTGCATTCAAGCCTCCACCTTGGCACAAAATGATTCCATTCTACACCGTCAGTCATCAGTCCTCAACTATACTCATCTGCTGGAGTATCTCCAGCCTCAAACACCTCCCTCAGAGCATCCGTCCAGCTTCCTCAGGCCCTCTACCTTAATCTCCAAACCTTCACTATTCTTTGCTCTCCTCTGGACCTTCTCTATCAGCTCTTTGTGCTTCACTGGGTCCGGTGACCAAACCTGAGAACCTTCCCTCATCCAAGTACCTGAATGCATTTGTGATATTTGCCAGGAGACACCTTGTGTCTCCTGAACCATTCCTCCTTCAGGAAGGGCTCCATCGACGGGGTTAGGTCAGGGGCAGAGACCTTATGGTTCACAGTCTAGTCAGTTTTGCTGGCAGTCTGGCTCCTCAATGTCTTGTTAAGAAAGCATTTCCTTATAGCCTTGCGTTCTAGGAGGAGAGTTGGTTAACCACAAGAATCTTCTTGTCTTTGACAAACTCTCTGGGATAAGATAATCCTGAACCCCTGGGAATATGTCCCAAACCCTAGGATCATATCCCAAACACCTAGGATTATATCCCAAACCCTAGGATTATATCCCAAACCCTAGGATTATGTCCCAAACCCTAGGATTATATCCCAAATCCTAGGATTATGTCCCAAACCCTAGGATTATGTCCCAAACCCTAGGATTATATCCTAAACCCTAGGATTATGTCTCAAACCCTAGGATTATGTCCCAAACCCTAGGATTATATCCCAAATCCTAGGATTATGTCCCAAACCCTAGGGTTATATCCTAAACCCTAGGATTATGTCTCAAACACCTAGGATTATGTCCCAAACCCTAGGATTATATCCCAAATCCTAGGATTATATCCCAAATCCTAGGATTATATCCCAAATCCTAGGATTATATCCCAAATCCTAGGATTATATATGCTAAGACCCGACCTACTTAATTCTGAAATAGACCAACTATCATCCACTAGTGAAAGGTTTCATCAAGAGACCATCGTGTCTTGCGTCCAGTGGAATCTTTTCGAGACCTTCTGGACCTCACCAGAGGTCAATATCAAACTGGTTATCTATTTGTACACCTGGAACACTGAAACCAAATTTCGATGTGAATTATCTCTTCGTGGATTGAGGAAGGCAAGCTTTGCTTGTGTCAGTGAACTGTGGGTCTGAAGGAGGGGAATAGATTTAAGAGCACAAGTCACATTCAAGGAAATAATGATAAATAAAGTACGAAAAGAAACATGTTATTGTGAGCAGGAGACAGCTCTGCACATCTCAAATCAATCTGAAAATTATCCATCAAAATACTTTTGTAAACAAAACGAAAGTACAGTTGGTGAAATTTCTAAGTGCTCTGTTTTATAATAGAGATGTAAAACTATTCTTCAGCACACTCTTAGTATAAAGGAAGACTGCAAGAATAAGCACACGAATAAATCCTCCCGTTAGAATACATCGCCAGTTTGCTCTTCACAAGTTTAGTTCTCAACAGTTTTTTCTGACGTACGAATAGATCTTCAAGTGTGGAGGACATACCTTGAGCCATGTAAGGGAAGAAGCTGATGTTTTTGTCCACGGGGAACATGTTCCTATTGGTGCCGAAGCCATTGCTGGGTCCAGGCGAGTCTAAGGTCCTAAAGAACATAGTCTCGATGTGGAAGGCCTTCACCTCCTCGACCACCAGGACCTGTAATGGTGGTCACATGTTACTCTACCCCAACCCCTCCTCCTCCTGACGGTGCTATGGCAGTCGACCATCAAGTGTGGCACAGCCGCGTACCACTGCTGTACTTAGTCTTAAGGTTCCAGCCTCCGGGGTTCTTCTGGGCGTCACCGGGCGAACGCTTTTCTTTTTGAGAGAGAGAGAGAGAGAGAGAGAGAGAGAGAGAGAGAGAGAGAGAGAGAGAGAGAGAGAGAGAGAGAGAGAGAGAGGGGGGGGGGGGGGGGGGGGCAGGCCCATCTGCCTATTATGACTAGGGTTACACAGACTTCGCAGACTCGAAGTACAATTCACAGGCTTTACTTTACCGAAGGCGATGATGATACGAGCCAACTTCAGTCAGTTAAGGTTAGTCAGATGTTCCAATAATAAGCACAACGCAGGCTAACGTCGAACACCTACTTGACAGGAGAGATTGTAGCCGGAGACTTGATTGTAGACGTAAGCGGAGACCTGGTAAAGGCCTCCCTGGGTGTAGGCGTGGGCGAACACAGGCTGTCGGCTGCCAGTGTGGGTGAAGGGCAGAGTCTCGGATGTCTCGTCGCCCCAGTGTACCTGTACGAAGGCGTTGGTCGGGAAGTTCCCCAGCGTGATAGTAGCCTCGCTGAATCTGATCCGTGGGACTGGCCATGGGATATACGAGTTTGACTACGCTCTGGATGCGAACTTACACATAGGAAAAAAACATTCTGGCATATATGTTATCAACAGATTCTGTGACTGTGGTGTCTTCGTGGAAGAGTTGCAATAGGTGCTTTTTCAGAGATCTCTGATTCCCCCCCCCCCCTAAAAAAAACATCAGCAAAACAAAAGAAGATAAGGTGTTCGATAAGAGATTAATGGTTTATGTGTTTGCTTTGTCGTGTCAGGTTTCTATATATGTTTGTTGATAGTGACTTTGTATTTTCAGGTATTAAAATTACTATCTCCTTCATGTCTAGCTTAACTTCGTATCACGTCCAAGTCAAAATTCTTAGAAATTTTAACAACAAAACATCTAACTTAAATACAATTCCACTACGCTTCTCTTGTTCTCAAGGTCTGCTTTACCATCACCCTGTTTTGTAGGTGGTTGAGGATAGAGATGTCATGTAGAGGTTCAATTAGGAATGTATAGAAACCAATTCAGCTTTCACATGTAAGTGCGACAGAGACGTAATGCAACCTCACTTCACACACACATGTCTTTGTGTGTCTACGTGATTGACTAAAATGTTGATTACAGAGCTAACACAGATGTGTGGCCCTAAAATAACAATATCACATTCATTCTGAATATAATGGTTTTTGGAAGATGGAGAAAGATGTTACTGCTAATGGAAGGAAGATGTAGTGGGTGTGAGGAGGGAGGGATGAACAGAGAAAACGAAGACAGTAGAAAAATAAAGAAAAGTCTGTGCTAATTTCATATCAGGTTACGAAAGTAATTCTATTATCTTAATTACTTTCAGGAAAGCTTCTATGATCCTCGATGATATAAACCACTGGAAGTGATCAAATATCATTATCTATAGCTTATACCCGTCAGATGATCTTTGTAGAAGACCATCTTACCACACTGCTATTACATACGGATCTGCATGTGGGTAGACTCCACACATGTACGATAAGTTGATTAGCCCTACACGCACACATACACACACACCACCACCACCCTAGCCCTACGCTCACACACCACTCTAACCCTACACTCAACACACCACTCGAGCCCTACACTCAACACACCACTCTAGCCCTACACTCACACGCCACTCTAGCCCTACACTCAACACACCACTCTAACCCTACACTCAACACACCACTCTAGCCCTACACTCAACACACCACTCGAGCCCTACACTCAACACACCACTCTAGCCCTACACTCACACACCACTCTAGCCCTACACTCAACACACCTCTCTAGCCCTACACTCAACACACCACTCTAGCCCTACACTCAACACACCACTCTAACCCTACACTCAACACACCACTCTAGCCCTACACTCAACACACCACTCTAACCCTAAACTCAACACGCCACTCTAACCCTACACTCAACACACCTCTCTAGCCCTACACTCAACACACCTCTCTAGCCCTACACTCAACACACCACTCTAGCCCTACACTCAACACACCACTCTAGCCCTACACTCAACACACCACTCTATCCCTACACTCACCACACCTCCCTATACCCCTACACTCACCATGTATGGATAATATGAAGGCACTGTTAGGCGAGTCTGGCCTCACTCTCCAGGTGTCGAGGACCGGGTGTAGCACCACCAGAGATATGCTGGTGGTGACGGGTGCCGTGTTCACGTTATGCTGGTTACCGGCGGATGCTGTCACATTGTAAACATTGGGGACCGACACCAGGACCGTGAGGGGCAGGCTGTGTGGCCCGGTCTCCAGCGGGAAGTCATCTGTGGACAGATGGCGTCATGCAGGTGGCTAGATTACGGTTTTGAGTGGCTTGCTGAAGCCTTGATACGCTAACCTCTTTCTTGCTGAAGCCTTGGTATTCTAACCTCTTTCAGCACGTCTTTCTAATAGACGGAATTGAATAAGGCTATTCATATTCCTTACCTCTCTTGCCCTCTGATCTATCTATCACCCTTATATATCTATCTCTGTCTCTCTGACCTTATTGAGAATATTTGATTGATATTATTCCTATTATCTCTTGATGTGGCTCACACTGATGACATATTTTTCGAGTACACACACACACACACTCATCTGATGGCTAAGAACCAAGCATTTACCTCCCAGTTTCAATGATGCCAGGAGGTCTGGACTCTCATCATGTTGCTCAGATGATAAACAGGGAGAGTCGTTTCTGCTCCTCGATCCATTTTTAAACAAATAATTTCTTTCCCACTGAGGCAAGAGGACACGGGAAGGGGAGCCCGCGTGTGGAGGAGGTCCGCCTGTGGTGCTGTGGGAGCGGGTGGGGTTGTGAGGACAAGAGAAGGGTGCATCGAGGGAGAGAGAGAGAGAGAGAGAGAGAGAGAGAGAGAGAGAGAGAGAGAGAGAGAGAGAGAGAGAGAGAGAGAGAGGCCCCTGCTCCCCTCAGCGATACTGTTGCTTCTTATATCGGCCTGGAGGGTTGGTGGTCTGTTGTGAAGTGGTCTGAGTGGAGACCGTAATGCGCTGTCGCAAGATTTACGTTCGACGCAGACCACATTCTCTCCCTGAGTAGGGGAACGCCATGCCCTGTCGCAAGATTCACGTTCGAACGCAGACCACATTCTCTCCCTGGGCAGAGGAACGCCATGCGCTGTTGCAAGATTTACGTTCGACGCAGAGCACATTCTCTCCCTGAGTAGAGAACGTCATGCGATGTCGCAAGATTTACGTTCGAACGCAGAGCACATCCTCTCCCTGGGCAGGGGAACGCCATGCGCTGTCGCAAGACTTACGTTCGAACGCAGAGCACATCCTCTCCCTGAGTAGGGGGATGCCATGTTCTGTCGCAAGATTTACGTTCGAATGCATACCACAATCTCTCCCTGGGCAGGGGAACGCCATGCG
This sequence comes from Panulirus ornatus, assembly GCF_036320965.1. Classification (NCBI taxonomy): domain Eukaryota; kingdom Metazoa; phylum Arthropoda; class Malacostraca; order Decapoda; family Palinuridae; genus Panulirus; species Panulirus ornatus. The sequence continues at coordinate 5,983,761 of NC_092280.1, read as the reverse complement.
CTGTCGCAACTTACGTTCGAACGCCGAGCACATCCTCTCGCTCCACACGCAGGACCCCTGCCAGGCAGGCAGGTCGTGCCATACTTACCCAAGCTGCTGAAGGTCGTCATCTGACCAATATCTGGCACGTGCAGGATTGTGATGCTAATGGGCCCCGCCACGCTGAACATCACGTGGTAGGTGATGGGCAGGTCAGATCTGTATGGGGAGGGTAGAATATCACGCTGTAAGTGATGGGCAGGTCAGATTTGTAGGGGAAGGGGAGAATATCAGGTAGTAAGTGATGGGAAGGTCAGATCTGTCGGGGAAGGGAAGAATATCAGGTTGGAAGTGATGGGTAGGTCAGATCTTTAGGGGAAGGGGAGAATATCATGTTGTAAGTGATGGGCAGGTCAGATCTGTAGGGGAAGGGGAGAATATCAGGTTGTAAGTGATGGGGAGGTCAGATCTGTAGGGGGAGGGGAGAATATCAGGTTGTAAGTGATGGGCAGGTCAGATCTGTAGGGGAAGGGGAGAATATCACGTTGTAAGTAATGGGCAGGTCAGATCTGTAGTGGAAGGGGAATATATCAGGTTGTAAGTGATGGGCAGGTCAGATGTGTAGGGGAAGGGTAGAATTTGTAAGTGATGGGCAGGTCAGATGTGTAGGGGAAGGGTAGAACATGTAAGTGATGGGCAGGTCAGATCTATAAAGGAGGAGTGATAGCGAGTTACAAAGCCTCTGTCGTATGACAACCTGGATGTAAGACGATAGATATTTTCTTAATGTACAAAAATATAACATTTTCTTAATGGTTGTAGTGCTCGTAACTTATAACTGCCTTGACCTGTTGTGTGGTCAGGATTACCAGTTGTTACAACCTGGTTTGTCTGTAGTGACTGAGGTTGTTTGTGCCAATAACATGCTGTGTCCAAATTGGTCTAATCTGTTTTCTCCACAACCGGTTGTAGCTGGTTGTAGATACATGCATGACGTATCATAACCTAACAGGTTATAGGTACATGTATGATCTATCATAACCTAACTGGGTATAGAAATATGCACGACCTATCATGACCTTACAGTTATAGAGGCATGACCTATCATAACCTAACTAGTTATAGATACATCCATAACCTATCATAACCTAACTAGTTATAGATACATTCATAACCTATCATAACCTAACTAGTTATAGATACATCCATAACCTATCATAATCTAACTAGTTATAGATACATCCATAACCTATCATAACCTAACTGGTTACAGATACATCCATAACCTAACCTAACCTGAGTATTGAAAACTATAACAAATGTTGTATAACAGGTGTTTGTGTTTGTCGTGTCCATGATACGTAGCGAATATCTGGGACGTGATGTGAGGCACAGCGGCAGGTGTGTGTAACCTGACCTCAACAGCTGGGGTCATACTGTGCCACACCCTAACCCCCCACCCAACCCTCCCACCCAATTGACCATCAAAGCTTCTATGTCATGATGGTGTCGACCCGTCTGACGTACCCATAACCCTGTGCCACACCCTACCCTTGTCCCTATTCCTTAGACCTCTACAGCTTCTATGCTACAATGGTATCGACCTGTTTCACACACCCCTGACACTGTGCCACACCCTACCCTTGTCCCTATTCCTTAGACCTCTACAGCTTCTATGCTACAATGGTATCGACCTGTCTCACACACCCCTGACACTGTGCCACACCCGCCCCTTACCCTGACCCCTCAGACCTCCACAGCTCCTATGCCACGATGGTGTCGACCCGTCTGACACACCCCTGACCCTGTGCCACAGCCCCCCACCTCCCTGCTGACCTGGCATAGAAGGGGTCCTCAAGATTGAGGCTACCGTTGAAGACGTCGGCCTCCAGCTGGGACACCTTGAGGGCGAGGTCGGTCATGTTCCTCTCACACTTGGTGCTCGAGTGTTGGAGGATCCCAAAATCCTGGTGGTATGAGAGAGAGACTCCTGTGTGAATCCCACATGTCCCAGAATCCTGAGGGCATGAGGGACATGTGAATCCCACATGTCCCAAAATGGTCATGGCCACAGCGCATGTCCCTCTACTCAGACATTTCACAAAAGAGAGACACGGACACTTGTTGATCTTAGATACATGAGAGAGAATATACATGATACATATCTATTTCATACATATTCGCCATTTCCCGCGTCAGCGAGGTAGAGTTAAGAACAGAGGACTTGAGCCTCAGAGGGAATATCCTCACTTGGCCCCCTTCTCTGTTCCTTCTTTTAGAAAATTAAAAACAACGAGAGGGGAGGATTTCCAGCCCCCACGCTCCCTCCTATTTTTAGTCGCCTTCTACGACAAGCAGGGAATACGTGGGAAGTATTCTTTCTCCCCTATCCCCAGGTGATACATAATATATATCTAATCTTACATATTCAATAGTCATGTTAGCTCACTTCTTTATGAAAAATCAAAAGATTCATCACACAAGGTGACTGCTATTTTCTTCACGACCATCCTACAGTTTTTACACTCGAAGTGTTCCAGATGGCCCAGAGGCGAGCAGGCATGCACAGGAGAGAGAGAGAGAGAGAGAGAGAGAGAGAGAGAGAGAGAGAGAGAGAGAGAGAGAGAGAGAGAGAGAGAGAGAGAGAGGCGCACGTCTCCTCCTCACCCCCACCCGCTCCCTCCTCCTCACCTGGTCTGCGACGCGAAGCACCGGGTCCTCGTTGATGGCGCTGCAGGTGTGGGCGATCTGGAACGGGTGCAGCTCCTGCACCACGACCGAGAAGTAGTGGTGGTAGCTGGTCGGCTCCCCGTCGACCGTGTCTCCCTCCCCGCTCTCGACCAGGCTGGAAGGCACATCAGTGATTAAGGCTCTTGGCTCGTTACCCCTTTCGCTGGGAGTCGTTAACGAACCATCCTATATAACAGGTTATGATGACGCTCACGTGGGTGATAGAGGGCAGGTGGGGGAGACAAGAGTGAGGGACAGTGTGATTTCATATTTCTAATGACCTGGTTTTGTACAGTGGATGGTAGAAGGTGTACACTCGTGGGGGCCTCATATGTTGTACACTCTCTGGTGTCATACAACCTCTTGAATATTTGTATATCGTCACTCGTGTAATATATATATATATATATATATATATATATATATATATATATATATATATATATATATATATATATCATTAACATTTCTTGCTTCATACAATCACCGTTATTCACCGCTTAAACTCGTACTCATATCCTACTCACTGTCTTACCTCATACAATCCTCCGCACTCACTGCCTTCCTTCGTACACTCATCTGATACACTGCCTTTTTCATACACCCACCATCTTCACAGCCTTACTTCATACACACACACACACACCGTATTCATTGCCTTTCTTCATATGTTCACCCTCTTCACTGCTTTTCTTCAAGCACTCACCCTATTCACTGCCTTCCTTCGTACATTCACCCAATTCACTGGATTCCTTCATACACTCATCCTCTTTACTGTCTTACTTCATACACTCAGTCTCTTCACTGTCACTAGTCATCTACCGGATCTGACTCAGTGTTATCCCTCACGATACACACACACACACACACACACACACACACACAGCACAGCGTATCGCAAAGTTACAAGACGACCGACGTACCTCCGGCTCACGTGACCATTGACGCCAAATACGTCTCCAGGCAAGACGGGAATCTTCTGGGCCAAAGGGTAGGTGTTGTAGCCCACGTACGTCACGAGCGTCTCGCGGGCCAGCAGAGCATAGCTGAGACCTCCTGAGGGAGGGGAGAATTCGAGAACACTCGATGCAGACGACGAACAGTATCAAGTGGGTCAGATGTAAACAATCACAGACTAGAAGCTTCTGGAGGAGAGAGCTTTCGGGTATTCATCTTTGAGGTCGTAATTCTCAAGTTGTTTCTGGAGATAACCCAATGGTTTGGTCCTGCCAATGATCCCTAGAGACACATATACGACTTTCGCTACACAAATTTTTAAAGACTACATTAGTAATATCATTTTTTTTTTAAGCCAGTGATCCTTCGTGACATACATACGACTCTGCAAATCTTTACAGATGACATCTGTAATTCGTTTAAGCAACTTCATAAACTCAGAGTCATGAGAAAATGATACTTGAAAAAACATCGTGAGAATTAATTGTCTCTCACTGTCATAACTCGACACCTAATTTCAGTGAAGGCAGTGAAAAGGCTTGAATGTATGAATGAAGGCAGTGAAAGGCTTGAGTGTATGAATGAAGACAGTGAAAGGGGTGAGTGTATGAATGAAGGCAATGAAAGGCGTGATTGTATGAATGAAGCCAGTGAAAGGCGTGAGTGTATGAATGAAGGCAGTGATAGGCTTGAGTGTATGAACGAAGACAGTGAAAGGCGTGAGTATATGAATAAAGGCAGTGAAAGACGTGAGTATATGAATGAAGACAGTGAAAGAGGTGATTGCATGAATGAAGACAGTGAAAGGCGCGAGTGTATAAAATGAAGACACAGGTCCTGGGCGAACGGCCGGCCCCTGTCGACTCATCCTCGAAGTATGTGGGTCGTGGAGAGTCATGGACTATACCATACTTAAAGCAGAGGGTCCTCCTTGACCAAGATGATACTTCGAGTCAGATCAACACGCATCCCAACACACGACTCAAAATGCATGAAATTCTTCCGTTGATGTATCCAGGCACTAATCCTTCCTGTACTGGAACCTTGGTCAGGTATTTCCCCATCCCTGATCTATTCCCTCACTATACATCTATCTATCTCTCATGGTCTAGCCCTTCTACTTCTACTAGACTAAAATACATCTACTTGACTAACGGGTCATCTACCATGCATTCTACAGGACCATATACCATCCTGAAATATCTACCTTCATGCACTTTCCTATTCATTTCTTTACACCATAGAACCTTCTCACACACCTCCATTCGTCCTTTTATCTGTTCTCCTGATATCTAGTTCTACCATAAAAGTGTAAACGCAAACTCAAACAAGAACCTTCGATTCGTTGTACAATTACAAAGAAAAATTCAAGATGATTGGTCCTATAGCAGGTAAGACCAAGCCAGATACTCTACTGAGCAACAGACATCACACAAACTATCTGGTTCAGTCAATAGCTTAAAATCAAGGGCCAGCCTTTTTTCAAGGAATGGGATCATTCTTTTGCTAATAAAATTCTTTTGGCAGTTCAGCCTGACAAAGAAATCCCCCTCGTGTTGATCTCCAGCTCCCAAGAACCCACAGACAAAATGATAAAGGCTGTTTTATTGTAGTACTCATATGCAACCTCGTCGTTGCTGTGTGCAAGGGGATCTACGTGGCGGCAATGCATGTTGAGGGCTGTCACTAGCGGTGTTCGCTAAGGAGGAGGAATTTGAGCAACGACTGGCGAGGCGTCTATCATCCAGTGTCTGCTGAGGGATGCCACTGGTAACACTGGTGTGCAAGGAAGATGTCCCTGGCAATATTTACTGGAGGATCTCATAAGCAGCTTTTGTTAAGATGGTTCTAAGGCAACATTTGCTATATCTGTGGCAATGACTGGTAAAGGAATAGCTGTGGCAACATGGGCTGAAGAACCTTATAGGCAATACCTAATTAGAAATTCTATCTTTTTTTTTTTTCTTTTCCCTTCTGTGGAAATGAACCAGTTGCCTTTTGATATCACTATTTCAACCTTGTTCCTAAAACACGACCCATCATATCAACAATGAACACCTCCTCAAACAGAACACCAGTGTACTATGTTTTCAAGATCCCTCCATAATGCTGCCTGTGGATTGTAGTTTAATGGTAAGTGGAAGAGAATTTACCTTCCCATATAAACTTAAGAATGATTCCCTAAGTCTTACCTTGAGGGGTGGAACAGACTTCGGGCCCCACAAAGGAATGGGTGGTGCAGACGCCTTTGCTGGTACAGAGAAGCTGTGGTTTCAGACACGAGTAGACATTGTCAATAGGCGTGTGAGGGCACGAGTCCATGCACCCTCTCACTTCCAGGCAGTAAACACCGACGCTACAACTCGGCCGTAGGATCTGGAGAGAGATGATGGGTTAGGATGGAAGTCAGTGCTCATGTGATCACCAAGTTCTACTTAAAAGTCTAATTCTCGTGAAGGTAAGACAGTGGTATTTGTTTACATGAGAAAGACAGGCAATAGGATCCCTGACTGGCCCACGACTGGGGTGTCTGAAAAAAAAAGAGATTTAACTTAAGAGGAATTTGATTCCGCTCAGTACTTTTTCAAGCTACCAATGACTCCCCGATGCTGCACATTAGCCCTCTAGTGTCCCCGTCACCGCTGTCGTTTATACGTTTATTTCTTACGGTCTTTCTCAAAGTATACCTGAATTTATAGAATAATGATGTATCTGAATTTATAAAATAGTATACCTGAATTTATGAATTGATACGTATCCCATGGATGAATTACTGGAAGCGATAATAGTCTGCAATGGTCATACGCAAGAGGCAAGGGACAGAAGAATGAGGTCAAGTGTGGCATAGCGAGAGTGTGTTGGGGTGAAGGTGAATGAGAGTGATGTGTTGGGGTGAAGGTGAATGAGTGACATATCACACCTAGTGTTTGCCAGCATGCAGGCACCTGGGTGGGACTCGTTCTCCGTCACATGATAGAGTGAGTATGAACAGGGACTGTGACGCTGTTCATCAGCAACACTTTATCATAAACTTAGCGTCTCCCAGCAACACTTTATCATAAACTTAGTCTCTCCCAGCAACGCTTTATCATAAGTTCTAGTCTTTCTCAGCAACACTTGTCGTAAGCTCTAGTCTTTCTAAGCAACACTTGTAAGCTTCAGTCTTTCTCAGCAACACTGGTCGTAACCTTCATTCTTTCTCAGCAACACTTGTCGTAAGCTTCAGTCTTTCTCAGCAACACTTGTAAGCTTGTCTTTCTCAGCAACACGCAACTTCAAGCTTTATGCTCCCATCAGACACATGCAGTGAATCAAATCAGCAACACTAGTGAAGCTTTGATTTACCAGCACCACTTCATGTAAACTTCCTCGCCATACACTACAACACTCACCACCTCGTCCCCCCCTCCAGCAACACTTACAACGAAGGACAGGAAAGCAGTTCGACTGGCGTGGACTTCGAGTGCCGTAGCGTAGCCGACGACGCCCACCGGCGCCTGGTGCTTGACGATGAACTGTATAGGGAAGGACTTGGCGACCGCAGACGACGGATGGAGAGGCGGAGGGTCACCCACACGATGGAACTCAGACACGCCTGGTGAGGGAGGAAGACGTGCACGTGAGAGCGGGTCACAGAGGAAGATGAGAGCTGTAGGGGTACAGGTGTGGCAGAGCTTGGATAATGACTGGAGACTTTATACAAGTGTGGTAAAGATAAAGACAGAATGTTTCTGCAAGTGTGGCAAAGATAACGACTGAATACTTAAGCAAGTGTGGCAAAGATAAAGACAATACTTCTACAAGTGTGGTAAAGATAAAGACTGAATACTTCTACAAGTGTGGCAAAGATAACGACTGAATACTTAAGCAAGTGTGGCAAAGATAAAGACAATACTTCTACAAGTGTGGTAAAGATAAAGACAATACTTCTGCAAGTGTGGTAAAGATAACGACTGAATACTTCTGCAAGTGTGGTAAAGATAAAGACAATACTTCTGCAAGTGTGGTAAAGATAACGACTGAATACTTCTGCAAGTGTGGTAAAGACAGAATACTTCTTCAAGTGTGGCAAAGATAAAGACAGAATACTTCCGCAAGTGTGGCAAGGATAACGACTGAATATTTCTGCAAAGTGTGGTAGAACTGGATTAACTTACCGTCAGATATAGTGTCTCGTATGTGGCTGGACCCTGACAATGATGGTAGAACAATCCGACTACGTTATACATTTCTGACGCTCCTGATTCTGACGTCCCTGATTCTGACGTCCCTGATTCTGACGCCCCTGATTCTGACGCCCTTGATTCTGACACCCTTGATTCTGACGCCCCTGATTCTGACGCCCCTGATTCTGACGCCCTTGATTCTGACGCCCTTGATTCTGACGCCCCTGATTCTGACGCCCTTGATTCTGACACCCTTGATTCTGACGCCCCTGATTCTGACACCCCTGATCTGACGCTCCTGATTCTGACGCCCCTGATTCTGACGCCCCTGATTCTGACGCCCTTGATTCTGACGCCCCTGATTCTGACGCCCCTGATCTGACGCTCCTGATTCTGACGCCCCTGATTCTGACGCCCCTTATCTGACGCTCCTGATTCTGACACCCCTGATTCTGACGTCCCTGATTCTGACGTCCCTGATTCTGACGCCCCTGATTCTGACACCCTTGATTCTGACACCCTTGATTCTGACGCCCCTGATCTGACGCTCCTGATTCTGACGCCCCTGATTCTGACGCCCCTAATTCTGACGCCCCTGATTCTGACGCCCCTGATCTGACGCTCCTGATTCTGACGCCCCTGATTCTGACGTCCCTGATTCTGACGCCCCTGATTTGACGCCCCTGAAATGACGCCCCTGATCTGACGCCCTTGATTCTGACGCCCCTGATCTGACGTCCCTGATTCTGACGCCCCTGATTCTGACGCTCCTGAATCTGACGCCCCTGATTCTGACGCCCTTGATTCTGACGCCCCTGATCAGAAGTTGTGTGTTCGGAAACTGAGAACATTTTTCAACTGCCCAGAAGGAGTTCGAAGACTATAGTACTCTCGGCACAGCTGATTGAAAATGTTTACGTACCACAATATGACACACCAGCGAAGCGAGTGTTCAACGTGTCCAAACAGCTGTACAGCTCCTAAATGCAGCTGATCTCTTGATGGACTACTGAGAGAGAGAGAGAGAGAGAGAGAGAGAGAGAGAGAGAGAGAGAGAGAGAGAGAGAGAGAGAGAGAGAGAGAGAGAGAGAGAGAGAGTGTGTATGCGCTACCTGGAAGCGTCAAGTTGAACCACTGCTGGAACGCAGCCAGGAAGACCTGGTCCTCCACCGCCGTGATGGCCGCGTCGCAGAAGTACTCCACGCCCGGCTCCACCACCTGCAGCACACCACCACAACACAGTGTTCAGTGTGTCTCCACCTCCTCCTCCTCCGCGTCCCCTGAGCTTAACCTAATTACCTTTGTGGGATTCCTTCGCCTCCTACACACCTATAAAGCTACATGACCACCTCTTGGGGATAAAAACTAATTAAAAACTAATTAAGTGTAATTTCATACTGTATTGACCTTGAATATCAAGATAATCACTGATGATAAGAGGAAAATGTGATGGGTTATGAATGACCCAAAAAACAAATGAATATCAGATAGACACAAGACAACATCGTCAGGTCATGACCTCCAGTGTGCCTTCACCCACATAACTCATGGTAGTATAGAAAGGTCAGATTTATCACTTGGGGTCATGATGACCTATTGTATGCAAAGGTGATTAAAAGATGAGGTCAAAGTATGAGAAACAGTTGAATCTGTCATTTCATCTTACGTCTATAACATAAATTAACTTGACCGAAGCTTGAAACTACTTTACATTGGTGCAAAAATTCATCTAATTTCATAAGAATTCAAAATACAGATCCCATTATCACAAACTCTTCCATCAGTAGCAGGTGTCTCTTTTCTCCTTGAAAACCAGGAAGGGGGAAATCTAAAGTGGTAATGTATGATTTAGTAACACTGATATGCACTACTCAAATACCTTAAAGCGTTCATCCTCCTCTTTCCATTCATTCAAATTTCACTGCAAGATTCCACTCTCTCTCTCTCTCTCTCTCTCTCTCTCTCTCTCTCTCTCTCTCTCTCTCTCTCTCTCTCTCTCTCTCTCTTCCTCAGATAACAACACTCACGAATGCTCTGCCTAGTGGGCCAACACTTGCGACTAAATCATATAACTAGCATAAGCAGTACTAGTAATAGCAGTACTAGCATCAGCAATACTAGTAATAGCAGTACTAGCATCAGCAATACTAGTAATAGCAGTACTAGCATCAGCAATACTAGTAATAGCAGTACTGGCATCAGCAATACTAGTAATAGCAGTACTAGCATCAGCAATACTAGTAATAGCAGCACTGGCATCAGCAATACTAGTAATAGCAGTACTAGCATCAGCAATACTAGTAATAGCAGTACTAGCATCAGCAATACTAGTAATAGCAGTACTAGCATCAGCAATACTAGTAATAGCAGTACTAGCATCAGCAATACTAGTAATAGCAGTACTAACATCAGCAATACTAGTAATAGCAGTGCAAACAACAACACTAGCACTATCTTCAACATCTGTTCTCATCATTATGTCCTATACTCACCAGGGGACACAAGAGCTTGTCTATGTCATACTCATTGGGTTTCCTCACTGCCTCTCTAACCTCCTTGACGTGATTCAAAGACGTCCCGGGAACAGTGGCCGTCACTGTGAGAACGAGAACACATCAAAGTCAATAGCAATGCGAGGAATGAACACATCGAAGTCAAGAACAATGCTAGGGATGAACACATCGAAGTCAAGAACAATGCTAGGAATGAACACATCGAAGTCAAGAACAATGCTAAGGGTGAACACATCGAAGTCAATAGCAATGCTAGGGATGAACACGTCGAAGTCAATAGCAATGCTAGGGATGAACACATCGAAGTCAAGAGCAATGGTAGGGATAAACACATCGAAGTGAAAAGCAATATTAAAGATGGGGGGCAAAAAAGAATAATAACAGTGTACGGTATCCCATAAGGAAAGGAATGTGAATGTAAACAGGTCTCACACGAACCTCCAGAAGCCTCGATTACAAGAAGGGGTTTACCTGTGATGACGGTGTATCCCGTGGTGAGGAAGGTGTCCAGCAGGAGGGAGTAGCTGTAAGACCCGGTGAGGGTTACCGGAGGTGCGCCTTGCCCCAGGTCCACCGTAAACACCATGGATCTCGTCGCGTCCTGGATGGCGACCTGCGGTTGCCCATTCTGAAGATACACCGTAGTACACCATCATCACACCTGGGGCTACAAAGGTCGACTGCTCTCCTATGATTCACCAGTTAACGGCATCGTTCATCAACGCCTAGTTATATAGAATCGAATGGAACTGTTCATCTATCACCTATAGCACTGGGATATTGAGAGCCAGACGTAAGGCTATATAACCGGATAGGCGTTCTATGGAACACTTCTATGTCTCCTGCAGGGCACCACCATACAGTTACCGGGAGTCAAGGATGACATGAGATGTATTTGTGGAAAATATTGAAGGACATCAGACTCAAGTTCCATAGATGAAATTGGAATATTTTTCTTCAGAATGTGAGCAAGATCAAAGCCTAACTTTGGCAAAATCCAAACTAGAATTATGGGTTACAAGCCAATCAGTTTTACAGATGATGGGGAACAACTGTATATATATATATATATATATATATATATATATATATATATATATATATATATATATATATATATATATATATATATATGTATATATGATAGAGTTGATAGAGATGCTCTGTGGAAGGTATTAAGAATATATGGTGTGGGAGGAAAGTTGTTAGAAGCAGTGAAAAGTTTTTATCGAGGATGTAAGGCATGTGTACGTGTAGGAAGAGAGGAAAGTGATTGGTTCTCAGTGAATGTAGGTTTGCGGCAGGGGTGTGTGATGTCTCCATGGTTGTTTAATTTGTTTATGGATGGGGCTGTTAGGGAGGTAAATGCAAGAGTTTTGGAAAGAGGGGCAAGTATGAAGTCTGTTGGGGATGAGAGAGCTTGGGAAGTGAGTCAGTTGTTGTTCGCTGATGATACAGCGCTGGTGGCTGATTCATGTGAGAAACTGCAGAAGCTGGTGACTGAGTTTGGAAAAGTGTGTGGAAGAAGAAAGTTAAGAGTAAATGTGAATAAGAGCAAGGTTATTAGGTACAGTAGGGTTGAGGGTCAAGTCAATTGGGAGGTGAGTTTGAATGAAGAAAAACTGGAGGAAGTGAAGTGTTTTAGATATCTGGGAGTGGATCTGGCAGCGGATGGAACCATGGAAGCGGAAGTGGATCATAGGGTGGGGGAGGGGGCGAAAATCCTGGGGGCCTTGAAGAATGTGTGGAAGTCGAGAACATTATCTCGGAAAGCAAAAATGGGTATGTTTGAAGGAATAGTGGTTCCAACAATGTTGTATGGTTGCGAGGCGTGGGCTATGGATAGAGTTGTGCGCAGGAGGATGGATGTGCTGGAAATGAGATGTTTGAGGACAATGTGTGGTGTGAGGTGGTTTGATCGAGTGAGTAACGTAAGGGTAAGAGAGATGTGTGGAAATAAAAAGAGCGTGGTTGAGAGAGCAGAAGAGGGTGTTTTGAAGTGGTTTGGGCACATGGAGAGGATGAGTGAGGAAAGATTGACCAAGAGGATATATGTGTCGGAGGTGGAGGGAACAAGGAGAAGAGGGAGACCAAATTGGAGGTGGAAAGATGGAGTGAAAAAGATTTTGTGTGATCGGGGCCTGAACATGCAGGAGGGTGAAAGGAGGGCAAGGAATAGAGTGAATTGGAGCGATGTGGTATACCGGGGTTGACGTGCTGTCAGTGGATTGAAGCAGGGCATGTGAAGCGTCTGGGGTAAACCATGGAAAGCTGTGTAGGTATGTATATTTGCGTGTGTGGACGTATGTATATACATGTGTATGGGGGGGGGGGTTGGGCCATTTCTTTCGTCTGTTTCCTTGCGCTACCTCGCAAACGCGGGAGACAGCGACAAAGTATAATAATAATAAAATATATATATATATATATATATATATATATATATATATATATATATATATATATATATATATATATATTCCTATGATTCCACGGGGAAAATGAAACACGAAAAGTTCCCAAGTGCACTTTGGTGTAATAATCACATCATCAGGGGAGACACAAGAGAGAAATATTCTCCCCGTGGACTCATAGGAATATCTTGACCAAGCGCAAAATTGTGAACCTTTCCAATATATATATATATATATATATATATATATATATATATATATATATATATATATATATATTTCATAGTCCGCCATTTCCCGCGTTGACGAGGTAGCATCAAGAACAGAGGACTGAGCCTTAGAGGGAGTATCCTCAATTGGCCCCCCCCTCTCTGTTCCTTCCAATGGAAAAGTAAAAGCAGGAGGGGAGGATTCCCAGCCCCCAGCTCCCTCCCTTTTTAGTCGCATTTTACGGCACGCAGGGAATACGTGGGAAGTATTTTCTCCCCTATCCCCGTTTCCAGCGTCAGCGAGGTGGCGCCAGGAAACAGACAAAGAACGACCCATCCACTCATTTACGCATATATATACGTAAATGTCCATACATGTACATATACATACACATACATATTAACATATACACATATATATACACATACGCAGATATATACATATATACACATGTACATATTCATTCTTGCTTGCCTTCAACAATTCCTATGGCTAACCCGCCCCACAAGACAACAGCATCGCTATTCCCTGCTTCAGCGAGGTAGCGCCAGGAAAACAGACAAAAAAGGCCACATTCGTTCACACTCAGTCTCTAGCTGTCATGTGTAATGCAGCGAAACCACAGGGGGTTCAGCTGTAACTCCCTGGATAGTACAGATGATGGACAGAAAAGTGTTAATCCATATCTTCAATCAATCTTACCCTTCACTTCCATACATTGTATAAAACAACCTGAAGAAGTAAAAACATTCCTCCAGCCAACCTCATCCTTCATCACACAGCGCCACCATTATCCTCAAGTTAGCAAAATATATTCCACTTCCACATCAACGTACTTCCTCTTGGAGCAATGAACTACATGTTCCACATATATTCCACTTCCACATCAACGTACTTCCTCTTGGAGCAATGAACTACATGTTCCACATATATTCCACTTCCACATCAACGTACTTCCTCTTGGAGCAATGAACTACATGTTCCACATATACGTGAGTCTGGGTAGAGATGATCCACACCAGACACTGGCCAGATGGGGACCCCCTGGAGACTCCCTCCCTTTACGGTCGTCTAACTCGAAACACCTGTGAATAATTACCAGCACACACACACACACACACACACACACACATTGCTGAAGACATTACTCACAATGAAGGCCGTCTCCAGGGTGAAGTGGAGTTCCCCACCAGCAGCATAGATCTTGATCAGGTCTGAGTTCTCGCCACACCAGACTCCCAGGTCGCATGTGTAGAAGCAGTTCAAGGGTGGGAAGAGCAACAGGCCGTTCTCATCTCCTGAGAACATTGACACAAAGAGAGAGAGAATCAAGGGAAGGTTTACGTGGATGATATAAGAAGGGAATTATACCTTCGTGTAGCACTATTGCACTACTAGTGACCTAGGTTGTAAGGATGGATCAGCAGATCAACAATGTTCAGGTTGATATACTATCTGTTGCAGACATCAGGGGGCTTCGATACTATATCTCCTGTATGTCTTGCATCCGTATATTAAGTAATTGTATAACATCAAGATACTGAAAAATGTAAAGCAAAGTTGCTGGCTTGTATCTGCCTCGTTTTACAAGATGTATATTGGATTCCATCTTATTTAAAGGCATTTTATTAGTAACGTCTTCTGAAAATCGATCATAAATTAATTTCCCTTTTCTGTTAATGTTATGTTTACGGTAAGATGTAACTTAAACACCATTCTTTCTAAATCTGATTCTACGACACCTGATGATTCTACCACACCTGATGATTCTACCACACCTGATGATTCTACCACACCTGATGATTCTACCACACCTGATGATACTATCACACCTGATGATTCTACCACACCTGATGATTCTACCACATCTGATGATACTATCACACCTGATGATTCTATCACACTTAATGATTCTACCACACTTAATGATTCTACCACACCTGATGATTCTACCACAACTGATGATAGTATCACACCTGATGATTCTACCACACCTGATGATTCTATCACACTTAATGATTCTACCACACTTAATGATTCTACCACACCTGATATTCTACACCTGATGATTCTACCACCTGATATTATCACACCTGATGATTCTTCCACACTTAATGATTCTACCACACTTAATGATACTACCACACCTGATGATTCTACCACATCTGATGATACTATCACACCTGATGATTCTACCGCACCTGATGATTCTACCACACTTAATGATACTACCACACCTGATGATTCTACCACACCTGATGATATCACACCTGACGATTCTACCACACTTAATGAATCTACCACACCTGATGATACTATCACACTTGATGATTCTACCACACCTGATGATTCTACCACACTTAATGATTCTACCAAACTTAATGATTCTACCACACCTGATGATTCTACCACACCTGATGATTCTACCACACTTAATGATTCTACCACACTTAATGATACTACCACACCTGATGATTCTACCACAACTGATGATACTATCACACCTGATGATTCTACCACACCTGATGATTCTACCACACTTAATGATTCTACCACACTTAATGATACTACCACACCTGATGATATTATCACACCTGATGATTCTACCACACCTGATGATTCTACCACACTTAATGATTCTACCACACTTAATGATACTACCACACCTGATGATTCTACCACACCTGATGATACTATCACACCTGATGATTCTACCACACTTAATGATTCTACCACACAATGATACTACCACACCTGATGATTCTACCACAACTGATGATACTATCACACCTGATGATTCTACACCTGATGATTCTACCACACCTGATGATACTATCACACCTGATGATTCTACCACACTTAATGATTCTACCACAGCTGATGATTCTACCACACCTGATGATACTACCACACCTGATGAATCTACCAGACCTGATGATACTACCACACCTGATGATTCTACGACACCTGCTGATTCTACCACACCTGATGATTCTACCACACTTGAGATTCTACCACACCTGATGATTCTACCACACTTGACGATTCTACCACACTTGATGATACTCTCGTCCTTACTTGCAACACCATAGTGAGTACATGCCGATATGCTAGCCCTAGTGAAACCATTGTGTATCCTTAAATACGAAAATTAAAATGTCTGATCGAAGACTGTTCTTAATTCCATAACGTATAGTCTTTCTTCATCATCATATGCTTTAATCTCTTTGGATTTCATATGATAGTAATCACTCCACTTACATATTCACTTAGGAGCACTATATGTCATAAATAGCACCAGGTTTCTCTAAAGGCACTTTATTTTGGTTTTAAAAGAGAAATATCACTGAATCTCTCTCTCTCTCTCTCTCTCTCTCTCTCTCTCTCTCTCTCTCTCTCTCTCTGTCTCTCTCTCTCTCTCTCTCTCTCTCTCTCTCTCTCTCTCTCTCTCTCTCTCTCTCTCTCTCTCTCTCTCTCTCGTATATTAACCTAGGAGCACATAACAAACCCCCCCCCCCCTTTCCTCTCTTGCCAGCGACGACACCAGTACGAGGGTCAGTGACCAGACCCGTACCTACCTACCTCCACACATACAAGCGGTCCGGCCGGATGCCCCAGCAAACTGACACTCGGGCAGCTCACAACGACTCAAACATTCTTGCTCTGCTAGGAAGAGAGGGTCGTAGGTGGCTCCTCCTGGGAGGAGAAAAGCAACGGATGTAAAGACTTAACAAGAAACAAAACTTTACTGAAAATAAAGGACATAAAACATATCAAATTTTCATACAGATGAAATCATGCAACTTTCTTTTCCACATTCTGTAAGTTGTATAAGGATCAGTTTATCTTGAGTGAAGCTATGTTTAATTCACTAGTTTAGGCACTGCAGATGGAGAAGCCATACAAGTTCGCTGTTGGGGGTTTGTATGTTCTATGAAGATGCACGTTCAAATGCACTTTGTTCGTATTCATATACCTCCGCGTTGTACAGTTAGGTTCGGTAAAATGCTATCTGCTGAATGTGTGAGCCTGATGGGAAAATACCGGTGTAGACCCCGTTGCTCACAAACGTGAGACGAAGGGTATTTGAGTACATAGTATTCGAATAGTCATTTCCCTATTACGAGCGATCATGGCCTAGCGGTAGCGCTCCCGCCTGTATCATACGGGGGTCCCGGGTTCGATCCTGGCTGTTGGAGGTCTGTATGTTCTATGAAGTTGCGCGTTCATATGCACTTTGTTCCCATATATATATATATATATATATATATATATATATATTTTAATTTTTAAATTTTTTTTTAAATTTCCGACAGGAACAGAGAAGGGGGCCAGGTGAGGATATTCCCTCAAAGGCCCAGTCCTCTGTTCTTAACGCTACCTCGCTATCGCGGGAAATGGCGAATAGTATGAAAGAATATATATATATATATATATATATATATATATATATATATATATATATATATATATATAGATGCTCTGTGGAAGGTATTAAGGTATTAAGGTATTAAGAATATATGGTGTGGGAGGAAAGTTGTTAGAAGCAGTGAAAAGTTTTTATCGAGGATGTAAGGCATGTGTACGTGTAGGAAGAGAAGAAAGTGATTGGTTCTCAGTGAATGTAGGCTTGCGGCAGGGGTGTGTGATGTCTCCACGGTTGTTTAATTTGTTTATGGATGGGGTTGTTAGGGAGGTAAATGCAAGAGTTTTGGAAAGAGGGGCAAGTATGAAGTCTGTTGGGGATGAGAGAGCTTGGGAAGTGTCAGTTGTTGTTCGCTGATGATACAGCGCTGGTGGCTGATTCATGTGAGAAACTGCAAACACACACACACACACATATATACATATATATATATATATATATATATATATATATATATATATATATCCAACAGTGTTTATTATGAGACTGGCTATTTGATTAATAAGTGAATGTCCTTCGTCCCTTCATTTGTCATAGGTAATGAAAGATTCAACTGCTTCAGATCGAACAGTCGCTTATCATGGATATTGGTGGTTGACAGGATAAGCGACCCGACTTTCGGTAACGATAACAAAATAAATTTTCAATGAATGAGTTGGTAAACCCCAAGAAATTACTTGAATCTTTTATAACCTAAATCTAAACATTCGGTCAAGCTCCCAGGTACGAAAATATAAACGTTTTCACTGTTTGTTTTAAGATCAAACTCGTAATTACACACACGTACCGCAAAGTTGATCACCAGTTCTGCTACTGAAAGCAAGTAAACACAAATATCTTTAATGGAAATGGAGGCCAATATTGGTTCCTGGTAGAAATAATACGTTATAGAATATTTCACCCGATTACACTTTTAAAATTGGACGTCATTGACATATACAAGACATGGATGGCTTAGGCGACTAAATTGTTCTTAAAGTAAATAATTTGTCTCTTTTCACATTACTGGAAATGATCTTGTTCTCAGTAAGTACCTAAAACTTTAGAATTATCGTTATAATTAATTGGTATTTACGATGATAAATGACGCCAGAAGCTTGCTCGTCCACAGCCTAGTTGTGCCTGTTGAGACCATAGGGCCTTACGGGCCTCAAATCTCCTCGAACCTCCATGTCCGCACTTCACCTCTGCTCTCACTCTAATACAACTTTACAACACCTGGGCGTGGTTTGTGTTGTGGACATGGTAGAACCATGCTCGGATTGTGTCCAGATCATAAAAGAGGCATCGGATGTTTACATGATAAAAACATAAATGAAATAAAGGTATGAGAATTGGAATGTTATTCTTGCATTAATTGTATCCATATTAATATCATCCTTAACAAGTACTAATCTTAAGTGTTAACAAGAATGTAGTATTCAATATAATGGCCTAACAGTAACCTGTAATTGCACTGTTAAATACTATTAAAAGTGATGAATGTAATGGTGGTGCATGATTGGCTCCCTTGATGACATAACAATGGTGGTTCCACTTTCCTTGAAGACTTGATATTTGTCGTGCATGGTAGGCTTCATGATGACATTTTGACACCAATGACAGTCTTTTAACAACACTGATTGAGGGGATGATCATAATACCATGAAGTGTATATAATTAACATGTCAATAGTAAAAGTATAGATTAGATCGAATGATGCTTAATTTAACTTTATTACCCGAACAAATTGATTGAGAAGATATTGACATCCAACACGTCAGTTTGTTGAATATTGTACGCGCTTACGTATGTAAAAATACAGGTGTCTGAAAGTTTATATTAAGTCAATAACACTATTGGTAATGTGAGCAGTGATGGTGACAGCGACAGGTGTTCTCATAGTGACAGATGCACCTACCCTTCCTGCAGTTGGTCACCTGTATTACCAGAAGCAGCAACAGCTTAGCAGCATTCTGTAGGGAAAGATGAAATACCAGTAAGGTAACAATCATGCAGTACTAAACCTCCCACACAGCCACAGCCTTGACTACATTCTTACTCCTCGTATCTCACCTTGCCACATCCTACTGTCATCTACTGAACGATCATACATTTAATTTCCTACAGTCAACAACTTAAATTAAGCCGTGGTAATAGATATCCTTAACTAATTATGACATGTGAGGCCTGGGAACCAAAATATTGATATGGGAGAAACTATAGCCAGTACCATGTCTAACTAAGGCCGGGTAAAACTAAGTAACGAGACTTTAATGTTAGCTCCCCAGCCACCACTTTATCCTGCGGCTAATTGAACAATGTATTTCAAGTTGGGGTATGTTAGGCTAAGCCAAATTCTAGGGTAGATAAGGTTAGGTACGGTTGGTTTAGACTTTGATAGGCAATGTTTTAGGTTCTGAAGTTAGTTTAACCTTCCATCAATTGCATTAAGAGTACTTCAGGATGGCCCGTGGATCACACAGCAGCCCAGAGACCAAGTAGTTCTCACAACCCTTCTGTCCTTAGCTAGGTACTTGCAAGAACTTCTAAACTATGTACCCACTAAGGAAAGTCAATAGAACTGGTCACCGTAAGACATGGAATGTGAAGTCAGGACAGCCATACTCAACTCGCCATATTAGTGGTAAAAATGGGCACTAGGATAGCTAGTCTCGACTCTTGAAATTAATGATGGACGAGTTAATTAATCACAGAACCAAAATTGAAAATTGTCACCAAGTGTAAATCCAAAACTTTATATTTCTTGCAGAAAAAAAAAAACAACTCACAAGACTGACCTTCGCCATGACGGTGGTGGAAGCCAGCAGAGCGGCCCCATGGAAGTGTGAAACGTCCCTCCCTCCGCCAGCAGCAGGCAGGGCAGTGCTCCAGCAGGTGGTGTGTGTGAGGAGGACTGGACCAAACTCCTGCTACGGATGCGTCCGCTGGTCATCTGATGGAACTGTTCAACTGCCCATTCAGGCCATAACCAGTGTGCTCTCCACTGCACGCACTTTGCTCCTGTACAAACACTCACACTTGCATGACTTCGGTTAGTGTTTCATGTTCGCATTAATTGTTAACTATTTTGTTTTATCACGAATACAGAAACAACACAGTCCATAAATGAATAATAACATACATATAAATGAATCAAGAAAATATCAAAATGCGTCATTCTAATCCCTGTTTTAAGCGACCACTATCCAATTTTCTACGATTCCTGTAAATGAGATTTTGGAATATGAAGGACCTAATTCAATTGAATTATTGAATATTATATCAAATTACGAAATCTTATCATAAATCATGACCTCTTTGAATATAATCTTACAATATCGTCACGAAGAAGTAGATCGGCAGCTTTTGCTGGAGAATTTTTTTGTTAAAGTCCATCAGTAGAAGAAAAATTGAAACCTTTTGGATTGAGAAGTGTTTCACTTTATAGTAATTTCGATAATTTCGAATGCAGGAATGGGAGTACTTTTAGCTTCAATATACCGGGTTCAATTTATAGGATGCATTTGTAGAAAGGGTGGTTGAAACACAAAATAGGACATGGGTGCACAATAAATTCCTCGCTCTTGCGATTGGGATCAAAGTCAATCACCTTAAAATCTCATAGATTCTTCCCCTTTCTCCTTATTTCCCTATTTCTTTAGCCGCTCATATTTCTGTCAAGACCTGGTCTCATGGAGGACTTTAATCCATGACTAGAGCATTTAAGAATTAAAAAGTGAATGAACTCGAAAATTCATATTTAATTTTTTACCCCATAGGTGGCAGCACAGCAGGAGCAGCCCACTCCATTTGTTTACCTTCCACTCTGGTGTGGTCTGAGGAGGTATAGGGGTCTGGCCACCCTTGTCAAAGTGTTCTATTCTGTTGCAGTGCGAATCTGATGTTTCAAGTGATTGTGCGGTGAAACAGCAGTGAATATCACCCATCTCATATCCAGTGACAATCTTGTCGTTACTCTCTTGGATAAGTTAGTAAAGGACACCAAGTTTTATGCTCTAGACGGAAAGTATCAAAACTTAAATGGGTTTTTGTTCCATCATGAATCCTGGTGAAGCTTGAAAATGATGTTTGCGACAGTGAAAGTGAGGAACAGTGAACTTGCGCCATCACGGAGCGCGTTAAGTCGGCGCTCAAAGTGAGGTAAGAGAAATTAATGATGGTTGTTTGAAGTAGAGTTGTTTGGCATCAGTATTTTGACAGTTTACGCCTCACAGAAGTTACATAATTTGTTACATTCAATCGATAGATCCTTTTTATAAGAGCCCCTGGCTTGGAATACTCATTTCCTAAGTTAGTTTAGTAGATTAAGACATATCATCGTTCACTAAATGAAATCTGTAGGGCGAAAACTGTACAATAATTACGCTGCCCATCATTGGTATTCGTAGAATTTTCCTGCCATTTTGTTTTTACCATCTGACATATTTGTTGATAGTCCACATTAGTAAGGAGAAATAGCGCATGGTAAGAAAATTTTCCAATTTTCTTGTGAGAAACTGTGACTTTCAACAGCTGAAAAAAAGGCTGTTACTGTAGCTGAGTTTTGATGTGTACGATCTATATACAGTTTGAAGGTTTATTTTGTTTCTGAGTTTGCAGTCATCAGGAATGTACAAAAAGATGAAATACCGAATATTTTTATGGAATATCAAAGTGTAACTACAATGGAGTATGTAATTAATTTCCAGTTCACTCATTCTAAAGTAACTTTAGTGAGAAATGTATGAAATTAAACATTCAAAAGTCATGACTTACAAGTTTACATATTTTTTCTAATCCCGATGAAGGGGCGACCAATTTTTTCCCTTGATAATTCGCTGTTTTCATAATCAGTTAACTGATGAGTGAATATTTTACCGTAATTGGATAATCACCAATTATATGTATGCCCCTCTCTATGCATGTATTGAAATAGATTCCGTTTATTTCTGTTGCCATTTCAATAGAACTTTTGATAACTATGTTGCTTTGCTTTTACCTTGCGATTAACTTACATGATACCAGTACTTCATTTATTCTAATGTTTCGCGTTGCTCAGAACCCTTCCTCTGAGAAACTGAGATACAAAGACACAAGTCTACATTTATATCTCCACAAGAGAGCACTTCCTCTCTGGACGCTGATCCTAGTTTCTTATTCTCGTCTGGCCGCGTTTCTCATACCTCCTGGGTGACAGAGAGCAGTGGAAAACTGTGGAAGACTGGGGGAAAAGGCAAGACGAGGATAAGAAACTCGGAGGGGGGGTCTGGCGAGGTAGCACTCTCTGATGGGGATGGATATTGACTTGTATCTTTGCATCTTACTCAGTTTCTCTGAAGAATAAAAACTCAGACGCCCTTCCCTGTGTTTCCCCACGATTCCAAGGGCGTTAGCGATAGAACACTGAATTTTAGGAAATGGCTCTATTCTTGCTGCCACAGTTCTTGTACTGAGGGGAGAGGCTTTTAGCTCCCTTGCTCCCGCACCTTAATCGCCTCCGACATGGAGAGTTGGTAGTCTGATTTCTTTCCTCAGTGATATATAACACTGATAACACTACAGTAAATGATAATGATGAAATAACATCATGATTTATTGAATTAGCTGTAACTAAAGGCTAACAGTACAGGGAAAATACGTAGATTGTAAGTGGTCTGTATTATTTGGGATGGATTCTTTCATGTAGTAAAGCCGAGCTGCAAATCAAGGACGAGGGATATCAAATAGCAGGAGGTGATGGTGGCGAAGATGGTGCAGTAGCTTCTTCCTGAACTGTTGGACAAGGTCCAGGTGATGTTTCGAGGGAGTCGGGAGGACTAGGATGATGAGCGCTGACTGGATGGTGGTTTTGGAAGAACCGAGAATGGTCTTTACATACCCTTTTTTGCATCTTTTTAGTGGCCCTTGTTGTGTGGTGGATGGGAAGGAAGACCAGGGGATGATGCAGTGTTAAGGGAAGTATGAAAGTTGTGTAAGATGTTCTTGAGTTCAGGTGGAGGGTGTCCATCTTGAGCGTACGTAGAATACAAAGTCGAAAGCTGGAATATCTAGGGATACTCGTATATACGTGTGTTTTTAGGCTACATTACCTGCATCTTCAGTTGAAGAGGATCGATTTATGAGGTTTCAAATTCCTCTCGCTTCTTTACTTAAAACCTTGACTGCTACTGTTCCTTGTCGACGCTTCCAGTTTTAACTGAGGCGGGTTTTTTTTTTTCTTTTTCATTCGTGGAAGGTAATCAGTCATTGGTCTCTTAATATTTCATTTGTATGTAACCAGTATATATTATTGATATACACGTAGTATATCGGTACGGAAGTGTTTCAGCAGCAGAAGGTAACAGGACCATCATACAATATGTTGGCAGCATATCGTTATCAAAATGAGTATCACTTATATGTGTAGTTTATGAGGCATATCAGACATTATCAGAGTAATACTTATCTTACTACTATGTCAACTTTTAGTTATACTCAGCATATCACTGGCATTTATCGATGAAAACTGGCATGAGTAGTATTGGGTTATATAAGAGCCACCATATACACTGGTATACCCCATATATTGTGGCCAAAAAGGACAGTGAAAGACATGTAGTGTTTGAATCATTTATTATATGAATATATTTATCACTTGTGAATGTGTACGTCCAGTTATTGGAGAGTATGGCGGTGGCAGGTGATTTGCGGCAGTCCCAGGCTATCTCGTTCACTGTTGCTGTCCATGGCTTGGTCACTGGTGCATGTGGATTGCTGCAGTGCTTCTTCCGCCACTGTTGTCTGGTATATGTGAACAGCGGCAGGACCATGCTGGACAACGACTCGTGCACTGCTGTTGTCACTGTCATTGGTGCAAGTGAACCGCAGAAATGCTGAACAGCGCCACATTCACTGCTGTTGTCACCGGCTGTCACTGGTGCAAGTGCACAGCAGCAGTGCTTTGATCGTTACTAGTGTCACTGGTGGAAATGAGCACCTGCAGTGCCGGGTACAGTGCTTCGTGCACTGCTGTGGTTCATAAGTGACAGTGAACAGCAGTGATGCTAGGTGGTGCCTTGTTTACTACTGCCGTCACTGGTACAAGTGAACACCAGCAGTGCCGGGCAGTGCCTCGCCCACCACTGTCTCAGTCACTGATGCAAGTTAACAGCTGCCGTGCCAAAACAGTGCCTCACGTCCTGTACTTTTGTCACTGGTGCACGTGGACAGCACAGTGCCGAGGCAGTGCCTCTCCCACCACTGGCTCTATCACTAATGCAAGTTAACAGCTGCAGTGCCCAGAACAGTGCCTCATACGCCCTGTACTGTTGTCACTGGTGCACGTGGACAGCAGCAGTGCTGGGGAAGTGCCTCGCCCACCACTGGCTCGGTCACTGACGTGAACAATCATTGCAGGAGTATGGAAAGATCTCAAAACGAGATGCTCTAATACAAACATAATGAGGTATTGAATTCTAATTTCACTAAGTTATGTTTCACCGCCAAAAAATGTGTAGGATTCCATTTCACAGATGTTTATGGCTGGAATGGAGTTCTGCTAAGATTAGCGTTGCGCATCTACGGTTAGCATGCTCTGCTAAGATTAGCACTGTTCCAATGATTATCAGTCTAACGTCTACTTGAGGTACTGGCGTAGATGACCGTAATGATATTGTACAACAGGACGAAGAAAAAGAAAAGCAGATATTCTCACGGAAAAGTAGATGTTCTAATAGTCTTGTCTTCCTGCGGGAGAAATAGATGAATATTCCACATGATTCTGAAGTTCCATTGGTGCTTGTCTTCCCGAAGCTCGTTTGAGATATTTTTAGCCTTTCTGAAGGTGTAGTGAGAGAGAGAGAGAGAGAGAGAGAGAGAGAGAGAGAGAGAGAGAGAGAGAGAGAGAGAGAGAGAGTCCGAAGCGTGAACTCGGGAGGTTGCTTCTAGACCATTGTTTTTTACATCTTCTACTTCAGAGGATAGAAATGTACAGGAAATCATAGCAGGTAAACTTAACAGATTCGCTGAATCACTGTCACAAGTCGGCCATAACAACCTGGGCGTTACATAAACTATTATTGTTCAGTGTACAGCTATACAACAATGATAACGATATTAAAAACTACATATTAATTATATTGCTTATAGTGTATGATCCAGGAGTTATGTACTGATGGCGAACGAATCATCCAGTCACCTCAAATATGACTCAGTGTCTACGTTCGTATGGGCCTGCATTGTGAGGTCTGATGAGTGTCTTTTCGTATGGACCTGCATTGTGAGGTCTGATGAGTGACTGTGTTCGTATGGACTTGCATCGTGAGGTCTGGTGAGTGTCTTTTTTCTTATGGACCTGCATTGTGAGGTCTGATGGTGCCTTGGTCGTGTGGACCTGCATTGTGAAGACTGATGAGTGTCTACGTTTGTATGGTCCTGCATTGTGAGGTCTGATGAATGTCAGTGTTCGTATGGACCTCCATCGTGAGGTCTGATGAGTGTCTACATTCGTATGAACCTGCATCATGAGGTCTGATGAGTATCTGTGTTCGTATGGACCTGCATTGCGAGGTCTGATGAGTGCCTGTTTTCGTCTGGACCTGCATTGAGAAGACTGATGAATGTCTACGCTTGCATGGACCTGCATTGTGAGGTCTGATGAGTGTCTGTATTCGTATGAACCTGCATCGTGAGGTCTGATGAGTGTCTATATTCGTATGGACCTACATTGTGAAGTCTGATGAGTATTATGTTCGCATGGATCTGCATTGTGAGGTCTGATGGGTAGAGTCTACGTTCGTATGGACCTTCATTGTGAGGTTTGATGACATCCACATAATTTGCCATATATATATATATATATATATATATATATATATATATATATATATATATATATATATATTCACAACCAACATGTAAACAATTTGTATAAGAGTGTAGTCATTTCAGTGCTGCATATGTCTTTGTCAAACTATCAACATGGTTGTCGACTTTCCATAAAGTTTCAGACAGGAGTTTCGTATTTCATACGAGATCGTATTTCTTTCATATCCAATTTCTTTCAGATATTCTCAAATATCTTTTTGAGATTGGTGTTGCCGGGTCATTCTGCGGGCGTCGGTCCGGCTTGGTGGTGTGGAGGTGACGGGCCAGTAGGACGGTCGGTATTCGATTTCAAGACATATATTTCACCAATCATCGCTGGCAGCTAATGTTGTGTTCAATACCTTACTTTTATATCTGTGTTGGACAAAGACTATCTAGGTGTGCTTGTGAAAAATAAAACTGACTGGGACGACGTTTAATTATTTTTCTGTCCACCACTTACGTGTGTAATAGATTAGCTGACGATTTACACGCACATTCTCAAATATCAAAACTTTTGCAGTTGTTATATCTTTATATAGCTTTTTTGTCGTTACATGTGCTTGCATAGATATTTTTCGTAATTGTTTGTAGATTTTCTTATTAGAACTCTTTGTTAGTACCATTTGTTATCTTGTCAGAATGAAGAACTGTTCTTATTCACGACATACATCTGTGGGGCGGGATTGGTACTATATATATGTTCACTGTACCATTCATTTCAGAAAAGAAGATATACATATGTGTGACAGTGTAAGCCTGTGTATATTTTTGTATATATGTATATATTGATGTGCATGATAGGGAAGTACGTCTACGTAGGTCCGTGAAGTTCCTTTCCTAACCTCACATATCACAGCATCGAATTTTCCATTGCAGCCACAGTCCCTTCATATTGTGTGTTCGTGTGAACTAATCTGTTGTTCTCAGTGTGACCCTGTCTGAGTGTTCATAGTGTACTGAACACCGCGAAACATCCTGTCTTCGCGGTGTAAGTTGGTCGACTTGCTGGACGAGGGTCATACAGCCATTGTCAGTTACAGCAGCTGGCACTATATCTCCAGCTGGGAGATGGGTCCTGCCATATTCCAAATGTGTTTCATTGTTTTCCTCCTCAAGACGTAGAGGTTCCACAGTTTTGTATGTTGCAAATATAATGATAATGTTTTGTAGGGCTAGGATGCTGAGTCCTCTTATTCTAGCGTTCCAAGAACAGCATTTAAAAACAGCATTTAAGTCTGCTTAAACTATGTACTTTCAGTACAGAAAAATTATTTGGTGTCCAGGGTTTATATGAACGAATTTTTAAAACTCTGAAAAATCAGTATAATGTGTGAAGTAGCTTGTTTTATCAACGTATTATTATCCACTTAGAACGTATTATTATCCACTTATTTATAGGGATAGTTAACTGCAACTTACGAGGTTGTCATTTAGGTAGTTTTTTTTTCTTTAGTCTTTCACTGGCATTAGTTCAGTCATTCACCTGAAGTAACATTAGTTCATGACACCACTCTTAAGCTGTCACTCAAAAAGCTGAAAAAAAAGAAGAGGAATAGCGAGCAAGGCTTTATATAGACCAGAGCAGTGCAGCTTGACCATCACACGACATTACGGTACAGTTACTCAAGCGTAGAGGCTAGGTTAGGTTGTTAGATCTAATAGGTGTTGTGCCCAGTATTATATGGTTATTGATGGTTGTGGAGGAGTAGTTTTGTGTTGTGAAACAGTTGACGTATGTTGTGGCATTTAGACACCATCTGTCATAACATGATTTTTGAAGTTGGTGTGCATTATTACATGATTATCTAAATTAGTGGACGTGTGATACATGATCATTTAACACCTTATGGTTGGTTGGCCATTATCATTTCACAGCTGAAGGCGTATCTAAAGGGAAAAAGATCATTTTAGCTGATGTGTGTCAATGAATGATGAACCAGATAGATGGTGGACATTATTTTGTAGCTTAAATCACAGGTTGTGGACGTTATTTCTTGATTATTTCAGCTGGGGGGTGTTTAACATGGGTACTGTATACTACTAATGGACATGATTTCACAAGTCTCACAGGGGAGAGGGGTTGTAACAATCATCATAACTTGAGTGAGGTAGGTTGTAGCCTAGAATACCGTACAGCTGAAATCCTCTTGTAAGTTTGTTTACCTGTACCTGGAACACAAATGCTTTAGTTAGTGTTTAGGAACTCAGAAGAAGCAGAAGCTGTCAAGATCATTTAATTTCTATATTTTTAATTTTTATTAAAATCAGGAAAATAGTAGTTTATTAGAATAAATTATGAAAATATAGACAACAAAAAGATTTATTTTTAATGCTTTTAAATCGTTGTGATTAAATGTAATTTATCAATTTAAAAAAATCAGGCTCATTTCCATGCACAAGCAATAATGAAAATAAAAGATTACAGGAATAGACAGTAAATTAATAGAAAATATAAATAAACCAATTCATTTCACATTATCATGCATCCAAGGGTAGACTAGGCTATCTAGGGATGGGGGAGGAACCTGATATGGACTAGGCTATCTAGGGATCGGGAGGAACCTGATCTGGACTATGCTATCTAGGGATCAGGAGGAACCTGATCTGGACTATGCTATCTAGGGATCAGGAGGAACCTGATCTGGACTAGGCTATCTAGGGATCTGGAGGAACCTGATATGGACTAGGCTATCTAGGGATCGGGAGGAACCTGATCTGGACTAGGCTATCTAGAGATCGGGAGGAACCTGATCTGGACTAGGCTATCCAGGGATCGGGAGGAACCTGATCTGGACTAGGCTATCTAGGGATCGGGAGGAACCTGATGTAGCTGTCGCTAACTTACCTTCAGCAGCATGATTACAAACCTTTTCTTCCATCCGTTTATCTAATGACTAATTTAATATAATTAACATAACTATTCTTTATGACCTGTGGTTCCGCCCGGTGGACGTGGCCTGCTTTCTGAGCGCTGCTGGAGCTCCATAAGGATGGAAGGGACTCCTAGGGCAGAAAGTATACATATATAGTGAAAAAAAATGTCTAACATCAAATTATTAGAAGGTATGTGTTTTCTAGAGAATATCATTAAACTAATGTCTTCAGCTGCTGATTTTGGAACTGCTGGCCCTCTCACAAGAACTGTGTTCGTGGGAGCAATCATTAAATGGATGTGCATATTTAAGGGGTTGATGGGCGACTTAATTTGGCTGAGGGAGGCGGAACACCGTAAACCTTTTGCTAATTGAATCAAAATTAATCTTTAATATATTTTCTTTTGGTATGAAGGCGAGTTGTAAGCCCAGGATTGTATGCATTAAGGTACAACACAACCGACAAAAGAAATTTCACACAAGTAATGGATGAGTAATGCAAGCAAAATGAGGAAGATAACAAGACAGTCAAGATTAGCCAGTTATTGTCAGTAAACTTAAGTAAGGTTTTCATGTGTAGGTCATGAGTGAAGAATATATGCAGTTAATACCTGTACTTTCTTTTCCTCACGACTTAGTTCATGTGGTATTCCTTGGCCTCGAGGCACATGTATGTGCTATTGGCACATTGTTGATCTCGAACTTTTTGGCTTGTGCAGATTTAGATTGATTTCAATGTCTCCTTGTTCATACTTTCCAGAGCTTAGTACTTCCTTTTCGTTTGTCTGTCACCTTGCCCTGTTGATGTACACCATTTCCTTGATGGAGCGTCACAGTTATATTTTGGTCCGTCACCATCCCCAGTTGGGGCTAGGCTATCCTTCGCTGGCGAGTAGCCCTTTTCGCTGGTCTTCCCCGTTGGTCTTGTGGGTGTGGTCCGTGACCCACCCACCTCAGATCCAACTCCTGGAGGACTAGGGTTACTTAGCATTTTGTCCGGTTGGCGTGTTGACCCAAGCTCGACCACAGCATATTGTCCAGTTGGTGTGTTGACCCAAGCTCGACGACAGCATTTTGTCCGGTTAGTGTGTTGACCCAAGCTCGACCAGAGCATTTCGTCCGGTTGGTGTGCTGGCCGAAGGTCGACCAGTCTTCTGTACGCTTCGTCGCAGACTACGCTTCACCACTCGGCATTTCCATTTCTTTTTCCACGGAGTTTAACAGCATTATTTGTCCGAAGCTACACATACATACATACGTCTTCATTAATTCGGGAAATGAAATCTCATACTCAATCCTGATATGTTTATACAAGAAATGAGGACAGTCATGGTCTGCTAAACCTTCCTTATTCACATGATTATCGAGACAAAGTAACAGTAAAACAAATCTAGCTAATACATACATATGTTCTATAACGTGATGATCGTATGTAAAGTAGTCTAATTATTCACATAATAGGGCCAATAATTAACGGAATATATATATATATATATATATATATATATATATATATATATATATATATATATATATATATATATATGATTATGTTGAAGAATGCACTTATTCTTTGATAGCAAGCTTTCTTGTTATGATTAGCCATTTGCAATAGGATGGATAACGGATAATGAACTAAACGCGCATCTTCCTCTTCATTACGTAATAAATGTTGATATATTGATAAAGGTTACCATTGTGTACTATGGTATGACCAAACTGATCATGACCAACTAACTGGTCGCTGTTGGCATGAACCACACAGATGTAAACACTCCGTTCAGACACCTTTTAACAGGTTTTATCATCTCGTTGAAATCATGGATGAACTGTTAAATGACAGTGTCATTGGTAATATGCTTGTGTACGGACAGGTTAGCATAGAATTTGTACGATGGACAATTTCATATGAATGACTTCTGGCTCAGTCGGTAACAGCGACCAGCGATCAATTATAGCAGCCGTTACAGGATATTGGATTACAATCACAGTTTATGGAAATACAGCTGGGATACAGAGCCCTCAAAACACATGAGCTGCATTCACATTGTGTTTTGTATATGAACTGAAGAAAAAAAGAAAAATGCTCTGTGTAACGCTGAAATGCTGGAAAATGATTAAGCTGTTTGGAATAAGAAACTGTTACATAAATGGTGTTTGTTTTTGAATGCTCGAAGCTGATATCTGATTCACAGAGTAAGGTAAACGTTGAAAAAAAAAAAACATAAAGGTTTAGTGTATGTGAACATAATGGTTCAGTGCAGTGTCCAGGAGCAGAGAACAGAAGGAGCTTGCTTGGGGTGTGGTAGGCACACGGCGTCCCGTAAGCAGGACATCATAAGCCATTCATTACTTTGGCTTTTGTGTGCAACAGCGGTGGGAACCGGCCCCTCCCTTGCGAATTGTCCGCTTGATACTTGAAGATTTTATTCGGCTTCGGTGTTTGCCATTCTTTGAATTAAGTCTACGGCTTTGATTCGTTGTTAGAAATCAAGACGTAGATCTATGAGAACTGAACGAACTGGCATATGATGAATGGAAGTCTCTAGAATCCACGAGTAAGCGTCCAGATGTTTCTTGGAGAGAATTGGCGTTGGCTTGCACAACTTTACATGACCCATCTACCTCCAGCAACAGCCTGGTGGATCGCGTCCAGTGAGCGGCTCTCCTCCACCTTTAGTATTGGAGTCTACACCACTTTACGCCAAGGCCCTTCTACTCGCATGCGAATCAGACCGTAATTTTGATATTTTGAGCACGACGGCACGACCCATTTTAGCACATCGGTGCGACCGTAGCGCATAGTTACGACCCTTGGGTATGATGGTGTGGCTTTTGACTCGATCCTTAAGGGACGGGTCAAAGTTCACGCCATCATACTCAGAGGTCATACAGTCGTGCTTAAGGATCGTACTGCCGTCGTGCTCAAGGGTCTTGATATAGCCACGGCATCCTGATGTTTGCCTCTCCTTAAACCTACACCGTGTGAACTGTCTGGCCTTTTGACGCTGAACCCAAGATGGTTACAGAGGTGGCTGTACCCCACAATGGGGCACCAGGTAGGTGAGTGTACCTCACGGTAGGGTACCGGACAGGTGACTTTCCCCACGGCAGGGGCGCTAGACAGGTGACTGTCCCCGCGGTTGGGGCACCAGGTGGGTGACTGTTCCCGCGGTTGGGGCACCAGACAGGTGACTGTCCCCACGGTAGGGGCACCAGACAGGTGACTGTCCCCACGGTAGGGGCACCAGGCGGGTGACTGTCCCCACGGTAGGGGTACCAGGCGGGTGACTGTCCCCGCGGTAGGGGCACCAGACAGGTGACTGTCCCCGCGGTTGGGGCACCAGACAGGTGACTGTCCCCACGGTAGGGGCACCAGACAGGCAGATGAGTAGAAACTTTTGATACAGAGGCGAGTTATGGACGGTCACGGAGGAGGGACGCTACATGAAGATTGACACAACTACATTTGTACACTGTTACCGGGAGGATGTTACCATCTTGACGGACATAATGATGGCTCAGGAGCCGCTGCCGGTGCCACTGTCTCCAGAACCATCGTAACCACTGTCGTATTTACTGCTACTACTGCCGCTGAAGGCGTCACTTCCATATTTATACCCACCGTCACCTCCCCACTGACCCCACTTGCTCTCGGTGGAAGGGCTGGCGGCGTAGCTGGTGGAGGCGTCCACCGTGACGTGTGGGACGCTACTGCTGCTGGTGGAGTGCCTGGTGCCACCCTCGCCATACCTACTGCTCCTGCTGCTGCTGCTAGACGCACCAGAACCGTACCTGCTGGACCCGCTAGTCCGGGCAGGAGAGCCGTATCTGCTAGTGGGAGCAGGCGAACCGTATTTGCCAGTAGCAGAGGAACTATACCTGCTCTTTCCTGCGCCACCAGGAACAGGAGAACTATACCTGCTCGACCTGCCAGAGGCAGACGGTGAACTGTGCCTGCCACTGGAAGCAGATGACCCATACCTACTACTGCTAACACTACCTGACGTGCTACTATACCCACCAGCAGGAGCAGGCGAGCCATGCTTACCACTCCTGCTCGTAGATGAAGTATACCTGCTACTACCACTGCTGGATGTACCCCCAGTCCCGCTCGCAGGAGCCGGAGAACCGTACCTGTTAGACCTGCTGGTAGAAGCAGAAGTCCCATACCTGCTACCTGATGTGCTGCCAGAGGCGGCAGTAGAGGGAGCAGGGGAGCTGTGCTTGCCAAAACCACCAGTTGAGTCAGACAGTGAGCGGTACTTGCTGCTGGCACTGCTCGGAGTAGCAGCAGCCGTGCCTGACGTGTTGTACCTACTACTACTACTGCTGGTGCTACTGCTAGTACCAGAGGACCCGTACTTGCCGCTGAGGGCTGCTAGATTGCTACCAGAACCTGTCGTTGATGTACCATACCTGACTGGCTCCCTAGCGGAGACCGACGCGCCCAGAGCTGCTAGATTGCTACCAGAACTTGTCGTTGAGGTACCATACCTGACCGGCTCCCTGGCTGGGGCGGTGAACTGTACCTACTGCTAGCGTTGGTGGTACCTGCTGACGCAGCGGTTGTGGCAGAAGAGCCGTACCTGCTGGAGCTACCCGCCAGTGTCCTGCTGAACCCTCCGGGAGGGGCGGACAGCGAGCTGTACCTGCTACCATTGCCACTAGAGCTGGCGTCAGACCCGCCTGCTTTGGAGGGCGTGTCGTACCTGCTTGTGTAACTGCTGCCGATGGAGCTGCCGTATCTGGAAAACGTAGAATCTCGCGTGCGAGAGAAAGAGGAGTCCCTGGTCCCTCCTCCGTAGCGGGAGGAGAGGAAGCTGGATGATGAACTGGGACGCAGGGAGGAACTGCCAACACTGTCGGTCGTGTGCAGGAACCTGCTGCGTGTTGGTGTGGTGGTGGAGGTCTTGTCGTCCGAGGATGAGGTGCTGGTGCTTGTAGTGCCCCACCTGCTCCTGCCCAGGGCGCTTCCCGTTGTCTTGCTCTCCTCCGACTGGGATGGCCGTGCCCGAAGAAAGAAGGGCACGTCCGACGTCGAGTCTTTGGAATCGAGCCGTCTCGAGAATGGATGGGAGGTGGAGGTGTCATCGCTCGTCTTGCTGCTGTACCTGCGGTTCCCGAATGGCGTGTCCAGCGCCTCGTCTCGTGATCTCGTTCTCCACCTGTTGGTGGTGAGGCCGTCCGGTTTGGTCTCGCTCGTGGAGGTTTTCCGACTGCCGTAAGACTGGGAGTCCGCTAACTTTTTGCTGTCAGGTTCCTCCTCCTTGGCTCTCGTCCTCCACCCGGCCGTGGCGTAACTCGAGGGCTTATCGGCGGTGGTTGTAGGCGTCTTGTGGCCGCTGTAGTAATAGTTGTCCAGCGCCTTTTCAGACTCGGACTTGGTGTCTTTTGGTTTTGTGATCCATCTGTTGGTGGAGAAGCTTGTAGGTTTGTATTCCTCTACGACGGGTTTTTTGTATTCCGGTTCCGTGTCGCGTGTTCTCGTTCTCCACCTGTTGCTGGAGAAGGTCTCGGGTTTGTATTCCTCCGTCGGCGTCTTGCTGCTGGTGTTTGTCGGGCTCGCGTCGGTACTCTCGCGTCTCCTGCTTGGGGGCGGAGCCTCCGCTGGCTTCTGGTCATCAGGGGCGGGTGATCGCTTCCGGACATACGGCGTCTCCGGCACCGTCAGGGTGACGTCCGGCCTCTGACGGCGACGCCGGGCGGTCTCGGCCGTCTGCTGCGTCTCTTGTTCTTGCGTCTGCGGGCGGCGGCGGCGGGGGGAGCTCTCCTCCTCCTTCTCCTCCTCTTCCTCCTGCGGCGGCGGTCGTCGACGTCGCGGGACGCTGGCGACGGGCGGGTCGGGTTCTCCCGTGTCCATCTTGTACAGGAGCTCCGTGATGACGCCCGGGTTCGTCTCGCCGTCACTCTCCTCCACGTTCTTGGTGGGGTCGACGGCCGCCTTCAGGAAGTAGAACTCCGCGTCCTCCGTCTCGACGCAGTACACGCCGCCGGTCCCTCCCCACAGCTCCACCTCCGAGCTCCCCGAGCTCATCCTGACCGTCTTCACCAGGACCTGCAAGAAGGCGTCAGTGTTCACTACTGGACTGGTCGTGCGGAGGATCGTAACTGTATTGGTAGAGCGGGGTCATGCGGCAGCAGGTCTCTGGCCTTCCTAAATGACCAGCCTCGTCGCAAAGCTAGGTCAGGAGCTGTATTGTCGTACCCTAACCTAAACTAACTTAAGCTAACCTAACCTAACCTAACCTAACTTTACTTAACCTAACCTAACCTAACCAACCTAACCTAAACTAACCTCCCCTAACCTAACCTTACCTAACCTAACCCAACGTAAGCTGACCTAACCTTACCTTACCTTACTTAACCTAACCTAACGTTACCTTACCTTACCTTACCTTACCTTACCTTACCTACCTAACCTAACCTAAGCTAACCTAACCTAACCCAACCTAACCTTATCTTACCTTATCTAACCTAACCTAACCTGACCTTATCTTACCTTGTCTAACCTAACCTAACCTAACCTTATCTTACCTTATCTAACCTAACCTAACCTAACCTAACCTTATCTGACCTTATCTAACCTAACGTAACTTAACCTAACCTTACCTTACCTTACCTAACCTTACCTTACCTTACCTTACCTTACCTTACCTTACCTTACCTTACCTAACCTAACCTAACCTAGCCTATCCTAATCCAACAACCCAACCTAACCTAACTTAACCAGCTTAGTCTAGAAAAACGTTGTGGAGGGAAGGGACAATATTCAGTTGACCAGAAGTACGTACAATTATTATGAATCTTACATGGTTTCTTTTACTGGATTACCATAACTGCAGGACATACCTCGCGTAGCGTAGCTGGCTGTGTCCACGACTCCCTCATCCCCTCTACCATTACCCTACCATAACTACTACCATTATTTATGGTGGTTTACTCAGTTATGTTCTATTATAACGTTATTCAGTAAAGATGTGGACATGGTAGTTCACGTCTACCTGGAACAATTGCTCGGAAGATATGAACTTTGTTCATATCTTCTCATGATTCTGTTCTTTATGTTGTGACCAGCAAAGCCTTTGATTTTGATCACTTAGATAAAGGTTGGTTTCAAAATAGACATAGATAAAGATTGGGTTCAAAATTGACACAAAGATTGGATCCAAAATTGACATAGATAAAGACTGGATTCACAATTGACATAGATAATGCCTGGATTCAAAGTTGACATAGATAAAGACTGGATTCAAAATTGACATAGATAAAGACTGGGTTCAAAATTGACATAGGTAAAGATTGGGTTCAAAATTGACATAGGTAAAGATTGAATTCAAAATTGACATAGGTAAAGATTGAATTCAAAATTGACGTAAAGATTGGATTAATAATTGATATTAGGTAAAGATTGAATTCAGAATTGACATAGATAAAGATTGGATTCAAAACTGACATAGAAAAAGACTGGAATCAAAATTGACATAGATAAAGACTGGATTCAAAATTGACAGAGATAAAGATTGGGTTCAAAATTGACATAAAGATTGAATTCAGAATTGACATAGATAAAGATTGGATTCAAAATTGACATAGATAAAGACTGGATTCAAAATTGACATAGGTAAAGAATGTGTTCAAAATTGACATAGGTAAAGATTGTGTTCAAAATTGACATAGGTAAAGATTGAATTCTAAATTGACTTACGTAAAGATTGGATTCAAAATTGATCTAGGTAAATATTGAATTCAGAATTGACATAGATAAAGATTGGATTCAAAATCGACATAGAAAAAGACTGGATTCAAAAATTGACAGAGATAAAGATTGGGTTCAAAATTGACTTAAAGATTGGATTCAAAATTGACATAGATAAAGATTGAATTCAGAATTGACATAGATAAAGATTGAATTTAAAATTGACATAGATAAAGACTGGATTCAAAAATTGACATAGATAAAGATTGGATTCAAAATTGACATAGATAAAGACTGGATTCAAAATTAACATAGGTAAAGATTGAATTCAAAATTGACGTAAAGATTGGATTCAAAATTGACCTAGGAAAAGATTGAATTCAGAATTGACATGGATAAAGATTGGATTCAAAATCGACATAGATAAAGACTGGATTCAAAAATTGACATAGATAAAGATTGGGTTCAAAATTGACATAAAGATTGGATTCAAAATTGACATAGATAAAGATTGAATTCAGAATTGACGAAGGTAAAGATTTAATTCAGAATTGACATAGATAAAGATTGGATTCAAAATTGACATAGATAAAGATTGAATTCAAAATTGACCTAGGTAAAGATTTAATTCAGAATTGACATAGAAAAAGATTGGATTCAAAATTGGTACAGATAAAGATTGTATTCAAAATTGACATGAGTAAAGATTGGATTCAAAATTGACATAAATAAAGATTGGATTAAAAATTGACATAGGTAAATGACTACAGGCATTGCCTGCAATCGTAGAATATCGCCAATTTTTGGCAGAATAAGTTCTTAAAGTGCAAGACGGGTAGAAAGACGGACCAAAGTAGGACATATTACGGAGAAAGTACAGAAAGACGGGCCAAAGTAGGACAGATTACGGAAGAGAAGTATAGAAAGACGGGCCAAAGTAGGACAGATTACGGAGGAGAAGTAAAGTTTAGTTTACCTTGTAGCTCTGGTTGGCCTCGATCCTGACGGGGTGGAGGAACATGAGGCGCACGTCGGCAGTCTCTTGTTTCTCGCCAGACACTCGGCAGTAGGACTGCTCCGGCCGCCAGCCACGGACGGACACACACATCCCGACAACACAGCCACGGCCACGGACATCCCCCCAACACCATCACGGCCACGGACAAGCAGTAACAGCAGCAGCAGCAACAACACGTACAGACGTTGTATACGGGGTCATCATGGCCGAGAAGAAGACAGAAGAGAAAAACACATGAACTTACGTTTCAGCGCTTAAGGAAACTATACATTATATTGTGTATGTGTATGTTTATGTATATGTGTATGTATGTATATGTGTATGTTTATGTGCGTTTATATATACATATGTGTATATGAGTGGATGGGCCATTCGTCGTCTGTTTCTTGGCGCTACCTTGCTGACTCGGGA
The DNA here is from genome assembly GCF_036320965.1 of Panulirus ornatus. Classification (NCBI taxonomy): domain Eukaryota; kingdom Metazoa; phylum Arthropoda; class Malacostraca; order Decapoda; family Palinuridae; genus Panulirus; species Panulirus ornatus. The sequence continues at coordinate 5,945,536 of NC_092280.1, read as the reverse complement.
AACGGCGATCAAGTATAATGATAATACAAGAACATTGTTTGTGCTGCCGCACTCAGCCCCAAGCGCACACAACAATCGCCCTGATTTGTATTGAAATTATAGTATCTCAAGACGTTACTGGTGTGTATGATTAGGGTGCAGGTGTGTGGTAATGAGAGTACAGGTGTGTGGTAATATGAGTACAGGTGTTTGGTGATGAGAGTACAGGTGTGTAATGATGGTACATGTGTTTTGTGATGGTACAGGTTTGTAGTGTTGAGGGTGCAGGTGTTTGGTAATGAGAGTACAGGTGTGTGGTGATGGTGCAGGTGTGTGTGTGTGTGTGTGTGTGTGTTGTAGGGAAGCAGCAGGTGTATGTGTATGCGTGTGTGTGTTGTGAGGAGGCAGCAGATGTGTATGTGTGTGTGTGTGTGTGTGTGTGTGTGTGTGTGTGTGTGTGGAGAGGGGCGGGGGGCCACACCGTCCTACCTGGGTGATGTCGGTCCACTGGCGGGTCTCCCATGGCCCCTGGCAGTGCACGTTGATGCCCATGTCGGTGCAGCTGAAGAGGAAGCCGAAGCCCACGCCCAGCAGCCGGATGTTCTTGTCCACACGGAACCTCAGCTCGTGTTCCTGGTAGATCTGCCGGCAGGAGGGACCCATCACCACCCGCTGCAGGAACACCCTCACCTCACCCCAGCCCAGCCCAGCCCAGCCCAGCCCAGCCCAGCCCAGCCCAGCCCAGCCCAGCCCTGCCCTGCCCTTGTATAACGTGTCAAGGAGGAGGGCGTCTTACATGGTCAGCAGTCCGAGCCTTTGGGAGGGACTAGTGGGGCGTTTTGGGAGGGACTTGTGGCGGTTTGGGAGGAGCTAGTGGCATTTTAGGAGGGACTTGTGGGGCTTTGGGAGGGACTAGTTGCATTCTGGGAGGGACTAGTGGCGTTCTGGGAGGGACTAGTGGCGTTCTGGGAGGGACTAGTTGCATTCTGGGAGGGACTAATGGCGTTCTGGGAGGGACTAGTGGCATTTTTGGGAAGGTAAGTCCTTTGCCATTGCCTGCTGTTGGGGTGAGGACATGACATAGAGGGTCTTCACTGCCATGTTTACACGCCAGGCGTCTTCCCCAAGCACCGGGGGTCGAACCCAGGACTTCCAGGATTGTAGACAGAGGGTGTTGACCTCCCCGTGCCAAGCACATAGGGTCGAACCCAGGACTTCCAGGGTTGTGGACAGAGGGTGTTGACCTCCCCGTGCCAAGCACCGGGGGTCGAACCCAGGACTTCCAGGGTTGTGGACAGAGGGTGTTGACCTCCCCGTGCCAAGCAAGCGACGGGAACCAAGATGTATGTATACCCGTTTTCTGTGTCACTCATTTGGCCTAAGAGTAAGTCATAGGTACGTTGAGGGCGTGGGTGTCATTACAGACCAGTTACAAAATACAGACCAGTTACATAATACAGACCAGTTACATAATGCAGACCAGTTACATAATACAGACCAGTTACATGATGCAGACCAGTTACATAATACAGACTAGTTACATAATACAGACCAGTTACATAATACAGACCAGTTACATAATACAGACCAGTTATTTGATACAGACTAGTTACGTAATACAGACCAGTTACATAATACAGACCAGTTACAAAATAGAAGTCTTCATTTGCAAGGATTATATTTACATACTGTAAACCAATTGCGTATTATATTAGGGTGTCACAATGTTGGCCCAAATATTAATCATGCTGAACTACTTCATTAAATCAGGATGTAACTATGTTGGTAACAATATTGGGCCTAATATTGATCATACTGAACCATTTTTAATAATGCTGGACCTAATATTAATCATACTAAGCCACTGGTAACAATGTTGGACCTAGTATTGATCATACTAAGCCATTGGTGACAATGCTGGCCCTAATATTGATCATACTAAGCCATTGGTAACAAAGTTGGCACTAATATTGATCATATACCACGGGGTGGCTCCTCACCTCCTTCTGCGGGCACCTGTAGCCCTTCCTGAAGCGACACACCTTGTTGAACTCGAGGACGGAGCCGTTCTGGGTGAGGGAGCAGATCTGTCGGAGAAGGGGGACATGGCACACGAGTCAGACACAAGACACCACCAAGCTTACACACGCGCCCGCCCCCCACCCACTAGGGGCGCCCCTCGGGCAAACGTCTGATCAACACGTATCTTACATAATGGGGTAGCTCATGAGGATCACAAAGTGAGAGGAGGGTTCTTGCCCTTACGTTAAGGAACCTGCAGGATATGCTTTGAATCTAGGGAGGGTAAAAGACAACAGTCAAGCAAAGCTTCTCCTACTACAGGTATGTAAACCATGGGACTGAGATGGTCTCTGTGATTGCTCTCTACTGCAGGAAGCAGCTACGTTAACCAGTATAAGGACTCTGGCTTGGCCTGGCCTGGCCGACTGCAAGACGAGGTCATCCGCCACCAGGTGAGGTGTGCCGGGCCTCACCGCCGACAGTGGACACCACGTACGGGGGTGGGTGGACACCGTCAGTCGGTGAGAGCCTGGCCTCCCGCTGGCACTGACCTCGTCTCGACGGCCACCACGCCTGGCACCCACCCACCACGTCTTCCTCCATACGTACGTTGGACAAGGTCTCATTCACCGTGGCCAGCTGTGAGTTGTGCTTGGAGGCCTTCCTGTTATTGGCGTGAGGCACTCGTCCCTTCCGGCCCTTCCACGCCTTCCCATCCAAGTCTGAGGTCGCGCAAAACCACAGCCAGAAGGGAAGCTACAGGAGGAAGGGTCTGGGCAGTGGGGGGGTTTGGAGGGCGAGGCGGGACGAGGCGAGCACGGCCACTCAGGCCGGCGAGGAGACGACAACAGGACACGACAGACCACAACACGAAGGTCAGGATAAACACGAGAGGGCGTGGCGTACGCAGGAGGAGGGTCGGGATCACAGACATTGACCGTCAAAGGAACGGGTTGAGAACGAAGGAGTGAAGCAGTGTACGACAAGGACGTGGTGAAGAAAATAGATTACACGTATGTATTACGAAGTTTATGTATAACAGATGAAGCCAGAGGATCAAGAATGAAAGAAAAACAAAAGACGAAAATTTACGTAGACGAGGAAGAATCGAATCCAGAGTTTGGTTACGTTGAGGATCAGTAGACAGTATGAGGGCAGGCAGGTGGTAGATGGTGGTTGAGTCGGGTCAGAAACATTGGTTGGTGATTGTGCCACAGGGGCAGTGTGGAGAAACAGTGGTTGTTGGTTAACGGTGTGTCAGAGAACAGGGGGAGGGAGGGGAGGAGTTGGGGGGAGAGGTAGTGAAGGGTGGAGGGAGAGGGGGAAGAGGGAACAACAAAGGGGAGGAAAAAAGAAAACACTAGTTTAGCTTAAAGGTCCAGAGTGGTCCTGTGAAATTGGATCAAGAGAAAAAAAAAGACATTAAAGCAACTTTAAAAGTAGTCAAAAATATGGTAAGAAAAAATCTTTAAAAAAATCTGATGCTACTTACACTCACAGTTCTAAATATCAACTCTAAACTACTAGGGAAGTAATCTGCATGGCCTAACTCCAGGTATGTATTACTCGAGAAAGCTACAAACATCAGGAGAAACCAGGGGTGACCTAGTGCGAGTGTAATAGACTATACGAGGCTTGGGAACTAAAGTGCGACACAGTATTACACCTAAGGAGGCAAAAAATTGAAGCTGGTGGACACTGAACTGTTACGTTACACTATATGGGCTGAACTATTGCCCGGATTGGGGGCACGTGCGACCCATCAGTGCGTCAAGACCTGGTCTGAGAACCGCTGCTGGCTGTAGATACGGTGCCCTGCGCTACGCTTGAGCAAGGTGACCTTTCCTCAAAGCAGCTCTTGGACTGCACTGCTAGAATGACTTACGTTCAGAGGATTTTATACGTGCGTGGCACCGTGGCAGACAGCAGTAGGTTCACATCTGCCCTTAACACACTGAGTTCGACGTGAGTTTACTGAGGGGGGGACCTTCGCTCTATACGGCGACGAACGGCGAGGCCTGACGTGGGTAATGGCCCCTGGTGGTGGTGGTTCCACTACCCAGCCAGATCTCCCGCCACGTCCGCCGACCACCGGAGGAAGATGGCTTGTGACCATCAGTGTACCAGAGACCTGCTTGTTGTTGTTGAAGTCCAAGTTCCTGGGGATCTCCAGGCCGTGGGTCATGAAGAAGGCGATGACCTCTGCCTTCCCAAGGCACTCCGAGGTCAGCACCGTGTTGATGAAGTCGGCGTCGGAGATGCGGTCGAAGTCGATGACCTTGATGAGCTCTTCCACCACGTTGCCCAGCTGCGTCAGCTTCAGGTTATTGTTCTGGACGTAGCGCAGGCCCCAGTCTCGGATGGCCTCGAAGAGCTTGAGCTGGTTCTCGAACTTGAGGTCCTGGTGGCAGATGACCTTCTTGATCATGCGCTGGTCCAGGTTGAGGAAGCCCTCGCAGGGGATGACCACGTCGGCCTCCCTCAGCAGGATCTTCCAGCACTTCTCGCTGATCTCGTTCAGCGTCTCGTCGGACAGGACAAGCAGGTCGAAGAGGTTGGACTTGGACTCTTCCGTCGTCGGCTTGAAGCTCTCGATGAACTCCTCCAGGAAGGTCAGGGACTTGATGCCCAGGCCGGCCAGCCCCCACTTCTTGCTGGCTCGCAGGAGTTCGAAGGCTACGTTGATGTTCTTACAGTCGATGTTGTCAGTGTAGATGTACCTGTGAGGGAGGGAGGAAGGGAAGAGGGGTGGCCCTCACTCACACAAGCCGATGTTATGATCATAATCAGTCAACGGCAGATGTGTGTGCATTAATCAGGTAACTCAAATATATGATCAGCAGTGAGCGATTTATCATATTAATCCAGACATGATCACCAGTTGATGACTTTTGTGATAGAAGACACCGTGACGCCTTTGGTCCATATCGTTGATTACCACCGTTGATCCACACCGTCAACCCTCACCATTGATCCACACCGTCAACCCTCACCATTGATCCACACCGTCAATCCTCACCGTTGATCCACACCGTCAACCCTCACCATTGATCCACACCGTCAACCCTCACCATTGATCCACACCGTCAATCCTCACCGTTGATCCACACCGTCAACCCTCACCATTGATCCACACCGTGAACCCTCACCATTGATCCACACCGTCAACCCTCACCGTTGATCCACACCGTCAATCCTCACCGTTGATCCACACCGTCAACCCTCACCATTGATCCACACCGTGAACCCTCACCATTGATCCACACCGTCAACCCTCACCATTGATCCACACCGTCAACCCTCACCATTGATCCACACCGTCAACCCTCACCATTGATCCACACCGTCAACCCTCACCATTGATCCACACCGTCAATCCTCACCGTTGATCCACACCGTCAACCCTCACCATTGATCCACACCGTGAACCCTCACCATTGATCCACACCGTCAACCCTCACCGTTGATCCACACCGTCAACCCTCACCGTTGATCCACACCGTCAACCCTCACCATTGATCCACACCATCAACCCTCACCATTGACCCAGTACCCACTATGTCTGGTTTACGATGTCAATATTTCTGTCATGGTCAGTAGTCCTCATGGCTGCCAGGCCTTCAATGAAAGATGAAAATAGCTGAAGAGTGAAAGAAGCAGAGATAGAAGAATGATAACTGTCTGTTTTGAAGGAAACAGATACCTTGCCTTTAGAAAAAATGGGAAGATTTAGATTGTTAAAAAAGATGTAAAAGGGAATAACGTTCTAGAGCTTAGCGGTGTAAGAAAAGAAGTAAACACCACAAGGGCCTATCCTTGAGTTGCCAACAGCCACACATAGAAATCAGTGGCTTGTCGGGAATGAAGAAGTCTAGCTAATGGTTGGGGCACACAAGCATTTACCAGACCTCGGGAGCAGAAACCAGAGTAATATCTGCGGGGGAGGGAAGAGAAAACCAACGCTGCGATCCAGGGCGATTGGGTTGAAGTATTGATGTCTGACTGGCAGATGTGAGAGAGGTCGGACTGCTTTGGACTTTGTCCAGTGAGTGTATAGAGCCAAAACCTCTCCAGGTGTGAGAGCAGCACTCCAGTCATGGACGAACAAATCCTTTGTACAATTGGAGCAACTTTTGTTAGAAGCTGAGAAATTGTGGACTTTGAACAGACCACCCGATCTCTTCAAGACAGACATAGAGTGTTTGTGTAATGTAGGGTTTCCATGATAGATGTGACGGTGATGCCAAGGATGTGTATTGTGATGAGGAAGGAGTTGGGAAAGTTGGGAGGGGGGTTTTGATTACAGAAATAGGAAGAAACGTAACATTTATAGAGCTATTAGACTTCACCAAGTTTCGCCTGTTGTAGTGGGGAAGATCCTGTCCAAATCTAGGTTTGTAGAGGCAGTTGTGGCGAGACGAGGCAAGACCCAGCTGAAGCGAAAGCAGGTGGAGTGGATCTGAGGGAAGTGGAGGAATGCAGCGTTGCGTAATGAGAGTATGAGGGCTCCTTTGTTGAGCAGCGGAAATCACTCATGAACATGAGGAAGAGTGTAGGAGGCAGGGATGAACCCAGAGGGACGCCGCCGTGTGTACGGGAAGGAGAGGTTGGCCTCACCGACCACACTACAAAGATAGATCGCTCACTTAGAGACGAGAGAGTGAGGGAGGAAAGGTAATACTGGGTAGCTTTGGAGTACACCAGAGCCTGCCATAAGCTCTTACTATATAGAGGGGAAATACAACTCAGTACCCCCTAAAAGCTCTCTGACGAAGAAGACGAAGCATTGAGATCGGAAAGGACACCACAAGCGTATCTCGACGAACGAGTAACCACACTACCACACCACCACACTACCACACTAATGACCAAAAGGGAGGAGACTTTGAGATCCTGCAGGTGCTCAAGGGAGTGAGAGACGAGAAGGTATTGTATTCTGAAGGCGGTATAGGAGCGAGGGGGATGAATCCCTGATGGGCAGGTGGGTGTTGACGGCGAGCTCACTTGAGGATGTTCTCGAAGTCCTTGGGCTGCATGTCGGTGACCCTGATGGTGGGGACTTCCTGGGGCCCGGGGTTGGGACACACCTGGTACACCAGCCGGTACAGGGCCTGGCTGGCGGTGGCCAGCAGCAGACGGTGAGCCTGTAGTGGACAAACACAAACATACACACACACGCGAACAGCCAGTTACTACACTCATTGCAACCTGTAAATTTACGACCCTAAATTGACATTCCCTAAACTAACATACCTAAATCTATCCCTAAACTACCTAAACTAACGTACCTAAACTTATCCCTAATCTCGTATAATTCTAAACTAATCCTTTTGCTGAACTTACAATTCTAGATTCACATCCTTAAAAGCTCATGTTCCTAAACTCACATCTTTAAACTTACATCCTTAAATTTCTCTCCAAGACCCAAACCCCTAAACTTATCCTGAAACTTTTATCGCTTAAATCATATCACCAAATTTGCTTCTTTAAACTTACATACTTAAATTCGTATATCTAAACTGAAGTCTTTAGGCTTGCATTCCCTAAACTGACACCCGTACGTTCGCGTACCTAAATTTATAGTCCAAATTGGACATCCTTAAACCCACGTCCATAGAATTGTAGCCTGACCATCGAGTACATTCTTACACTCACGTACATAACCTTAATCCTACTATTATTGAGCACGGCTTTTAAATCCCATCCCTGAATGGGCATCCCTAAACTTACATCCTTAAATATACATCCCTAAACTTAATCCTGAACTCTTATAATCACAACCCCTGAACTCATCCTTGAAATCATAACCCCTTTTAACATCTTTAAGTTTACAACTTCTTATAACCTGGTATTGATAGACCGTCTGTTTTTACAACTTTTTTGGCCTGGATGTCCAAATTACCAGCCCTTAGATTAACAGCAAATGCCTTAAGCAGCCCTTAACAACCCCAGCTTACCCCTACACTGAGCTTAAGGTGAAGTAAGGGAAGGCGGGAGGGTACGTACCGTGGGAAGGAGGGTACGTACCGTGGGAAGGAGGGTACGTACCGTGGGGAGGAGGGAGGGTACGTACCGTGGGAAGGAGGGAGGTTACGTACCGTGGGAAGGAGGGAGGGTACGTACCGTGGGAAGGAGGTTACGTACCGTGGGAAGTAGGGAGGGTACGTACCGTGGGAAGGAGGGAGGGTACGTACAGTGGGAAGGAGGGAGGGTACCTACCGTTGGAGGGAAGGAGGGAGGGTACGTACCGTGGGAAGGAGGGAGGGTACGTACCGTGGGAAGGAGGGAGGGTACGTACCGTTGGAGGGAAGGAGGGTACGTACCGTGGGAAGGAGGGAGGGTACGTACCGTTGGAGGGAAGGAGGGTACGTACCGTGGGGAGGAGGGAAGGAAGGTACGTACCTTGAAGACGGTGGCGTTGGGTCCCTGGCCGACCCTGATGTTGACGTCAGCGAACTGGCCCGTGTCCAGGAGGTACTGGAGCCGCTCCACCACAGTCATCTCTCCCGTCACCGACATCTGCGACTCTGTCAGGAACCAGCACACCTGTCACACACACCTGCACCAGCACACCTGTCACACACACTTGCACCAGCACACCTGTCACATACACCTGCACCAACGCTCCTGCACCAGCACACCTGTCACACACACCTGCACCAACGCTCCTGCACCAGCACACCTGTCACACCCACCTGCACCAACGCTCCTGCACTGGCACACCTGTCACACACACACACCTGCACCAACGCTCTTCCACCAGCACACCTGCACCAACACACACACACACACACACACACACACACACACACACACACACACACACACACACTCACACTCCTGCACCAACGCTCCTGCACCACCACACCTGCACCAACACACACACACACACACACACACACACACACACACACACACACACACACACACACACACACACACACACACACACACTCCTGCACCACCACACCTGTCATGCCCACTTTAGCACACCTGTCACTCTCACCCGCACTAGCACACCTGTTACTCCCACCTGTACCACCCCGTCTGTTATCCTCACCACCACACCTGTCACTCCCACTTACGCTCATCTTCCTCTGTACACAGTCATGGTATATAACCCTACACACCTGCTTGGCCTCGCACACCTGCAAGGGCCACACCTGTTGGTATAGGTCATCCAGATGGGCCAGCTGGTGTCACAGATGATAGTGAGTGTTGCACGAGCCGGCAGGTGGCAGTGTTTCTATATGTGATACACAGAACACAAACCCCCTGGTACCTTCATGTTGTTGTATGATGCCATACAACGCGTTGTATTACGTACGTATATGCAGCTCCTGACCACGTGACCACTGGCCATGCGAGCATGAGACCTAGCGTGACCTGGAGAGACCTAGCGTGACCTGGAGAGCCTAAAACCAGGTCAGGAGACGGGAGGTGGAGGCCAAGCGACCTCTGTGTGCCGGGCTCCTCAACCTCACTATAGCTGGTTCTTCTGTAGACGTTTGTGGGCCCCATCTGGTTTGGGGGGGGGGGAAGGTTGTGGTGTGGGGCGTCGCTAGGGTCGAGGGGGGGCGGGGGATATGATAGGGCACCTTCCACGGGCATGTTTACCCGGGGGGGGGGGGGGGGTGGATGTGACCTTGCCTGCCCTCAGGGAGGGACCTGGTCACGAGCACTGAGCACGAAGGGGATGAGCAGGGAACACGGTCGTAGGCGAACCACGGCCGTGATGGTCGGGTACTTGGACCTGACCCCCATCCAGGGAGTTAGGTCAGATGCCGAGCTTGTTGTGGCCAAGGGACCGCACCGTCGTGGCCAAGGGTCGTAGTGTCGTGGCCAAGGGTCGCACCCTCGTGGTCAAGGGTCGCACTGTCGTGGCCAAGGGTCGAACCGTCATGGCCAAGGATCGTAGTGTCATGGCCAAGGGTCGTAGTGTCGTGGCCAAGGGTCGAAGCGTCGTGGCCAGGGGTCGAGCCGTCATGGCCAAGGGTCGTAGTGTCGTGGTCAAGGGTCGAAGTGTCGTGGTCATGGGTCGAATCGTCGTGGCCGAGGGTCGCACCGTCGTGGCCAAGGGTCGCACTGTCGTGACCAAGGGGTGCACCGTCGTGGCCATGGGTCGTAGTGTCGTGGCCAGGGGTCGCACCGCCGTGGCCTTGGGTCGCACCGTTGTGGCCAAGGGTCGCACCGTCGAGGCCAGGGGTCATAACGTCGTGGCCAAGGATCGTAGTGTCGTGGCCAAGGGTTGCACTGTCGGGGCCAAGGGTCGCACCCTCGTGGTCAAGGGTCGCACTGTCGTGGCCAAGGATCGAGCTGTCGTGGCCAAGGGTCGACTGTCGTGGCTAAGGGTCGCACCGTCGTGGCCAGGGGTCGCACCGTCGTGGTCAAGGGTCGCTCCGTCGTGGCCAAGGATCGTAGTGTCGTGGCCAAGGGTCGCACTGTCGTGGCCAAGGGTCGCACTGTCGTGGCCAAGGGTCGCACTGTCGTGGCCATGGGTCACACCGTCGTGGCCAGGGGTCGCACCGTCGTGGCCAGGGGTCGCGGTCAAGAGGATGATGGGGGTCGCACCGTCGTGGCCAGGGGTCGCGGTCAAGAGGAGGATGGGGTCGCATCGTCGTGGCCAAGGGTCGCACCGTCGTGGCCAAGGGTCACACCGTCGTGGCCAGGGGTCGCACCGTCGCGGCCAGGGGTCTCGGTCAAGAGGAGGATGACCTACCCGGGGTTGTGGTGAGGTAGTGTGTGGTAGCGCAGCGCGGGTCACCGTCCACTCCACAGGACACATGACCACCGTGCTCCCCAGCCCCGTGACGCCTCCTCCCGCCGCGTCTCCGGCCTGACAGTGTCAGGGTGGGAGGGTCGTCGTGATGTGGGGTGAGGCGCTGAGCAAGCCGCCCTCTCCCGTTGGCAGCCACGCATGATGCGGCCGGGAGGGATGGGTGGGCGGACGTAGGGCCGCGCTCCTGTGCCTGCGATGGACGGGAATGTGTCGAACACGACTGATGGGAAATTACATCAAGACGCACGACCTGATTCGCTGTCATGACGTGTGACCTCAGCTGTACTACTGTCGGATACCTAACCTGACGTATCCCAGATCCTCCGGTGACTTACACGAGGTCAGCGTGACCTCAGCTGACCTCCCCTAGAACCATGTGACCACGAAGGTACGACCTTTAAAACCCCCTAGGGGCAACCCTTGACCACGAAGGTACGACCTTTAAAACCCCCTAGGGGCAACCCTTGACCACGACGGTACGACCTTCAGAACCCCTAGGGGCAAGCAAGCATTGACCACGACGGTACGACCTTCAGAACCCCTAGGGGCAACCCTTGACCACGAAGGTACGACCTTTAAAACCCCCTAGGGGCAACCCTTGACCACGACGGTACGACCTTCAGAACCCCTAGGGGCAACCCTTGACCACGACGGTACGACCTTCAGAACCCCTAGGGGCAACCCTTGACCACGACGGTACGACCTTCAGAACCCCTAGGGGCAACCCTTGACCACGACGGTACGACCTTCAGAACCCCTAGGGGCAACCCTTGACCACGAAGGTACGACCTTTAAAACCCCCTAGGGGCAACCCTTGACCACGAAGGTACGACCTTTAAAACCCCCTAGGGGCAACCCTTGACCACGACGGTACGACCTTCAGAACCCCTAGGGGCAACCCTTGACCACGAAGGTACGACCTTTAAAACCCCCTAGGGGCAACCCTTGACCACGACGGTACGACCTTCAGAACCCCTAGGGGCAACCCTTGACCACGAAGGTACGACCTTTAAAACCCCCTAGGGGCAACCCTTGACCACGACGGTACGACCTTCAGAACCCCTAGGGGCAAGCAAGCATTGACCACGACGGTACGACCTTCAGAACCCCTAGGGGCAACCCTTGACCACGACGGTACGACCTTCAGAACCCCTAGGGGCAACCCTTGACCACGAAGGTACGACCTTTAAAACCCCCTAGGGGCAACCCTTGACCACGACGGTACGACCTTCAGAACCCCTAGGGGCAACCCTTGACCACGACGGTACGACCTTCAGAACCCCTAGGGGCAACCCTTGACCACGACGGTACGACCTTCAGAACCCCTAGGGGCAACCCTTGACCACGAAGGTACGACCTTTAAAACCCCCTAGGGGCAACCCTTGACCACGACGGTACGACCTTCAGAACCCCTAGGGGCAACCCTTGACCACGAAGGTACGACCTTTAAAACCCCCTAGGGGCAACCCTTGACCACGAAGGTACGACCTTTAAAACCCCCTAGGGGCAACCCTTGACCACGACGGTACGACCTTCAGAACCCCTAGGGGCAACCCTTGACCACGACGGTACGACCTTCAGAACCCCTAGGGGCAACCCTTGACCACGACGGTACGACCTTCAGAACCCCTAGGGGCAACCCTTGACCACGACGGTACGACCTTCAGAACCCCTAGGGGCAACCCTTGACCACGACGGTACGACCTTCAGAACCCCTAGGGGCAACCCTTGACCACGACGGTACGACCTTCAGAACCCCTAGGGGCAACCCTTGACCACGACGGTACGACCTTCAGAACCCCTAGGGGCAACCCTTGACCACGACGGTACGACCTTCAGAACCCCTAGGGGCAACCCTTGACCACGACGGTACGACCTTCAGAACCCCTAGGGGCAACCCTTGACCACGAAGGTACGACCTTTAAAACCCCCTAGGGGCAACCCTTGACCACGACGGTACGACCTTCAGAACCCCTAGGGGCAACCCTTGACCACGAAGGTACGACCTTTAAAACCCCCTAGGGGCAACCCTTGACCACGACGGTACGACCTTCAGAACCCCTAGGGGCAACCCTTGACCACGACGGTACGACCTTCAGAACCCCTAGGGGCAACCCTTGACCACGAAGGTACGACCTTTAAAACCCCCTAGGGGCAACCCTTGACCACGACGGTACGACCTTCAGAACCCCTAGGGGCAACCCTTGACCACGACGGTACGACCTTCAGAACCCCTAGGGGCAACCCTTGACCACGACGGTACGACCTTCAGAACCCCTAGGGGCAACCCTTGACCACGACGGTACGACCTTCAGAACCCCTAGGGGCAACCCTTGACCACGACGGTACGACCTTCAGAACCCCTAGGGGCAACCCTTGACCACGACGGTACGACCTTCAGAACCCCTAGGGGCAACCCTTGACCACGAAGGTACGACCTTTAAAACCCCCTAGGGGCAACCCTTGACCACGACGGTACGACCTTCAGAACCCCTAGGGGCAACCCTTGACCACGACGGTACGACCTTCAGAACCCCTAGGGGCAACCCTTGACCACGACGGTACGACCTTCAGAACCCCTAGGGGCAACCCTTGACCACGACGGTACGACCTTCAGAACCCCTAGGGGCAACCCTTGACCACGACGGTACGACCTTCAGAACCCCTAGGGGCAACCCTTGACCACGACGGTACGACCTTCAGAACCCCTAGGGGCAACCCTTGACCACGACGGTACGACCTTCAGAACCCCTAGGGGCAACCCTTGACCACGAAGGTACGACCTTTAAAACCCCCTAGGGGCAACCCTTGACCACGAAGGTACGACCTTTAAAACCCCCTAGGGGCAACCCTTGACCACGAAGGTACGACCTTTAAAACCCCCTAGGGGCAACCCTTGACCACGAAGGTACGACCTTTAAAACCCCCTAGGGGCAACCCTTGACCACGACGGTACGACCTTCAGAACCCCTAGGGGCAACCCTTGACCACGAAGGTACGACCTTTAAAACCCCCTAGGGGCAACCCTTGACCACGACGGTACGACCTTCAGAACCCCTAGGGGCAACCCTTGACCACGAAGGTACGACCTTTAAAACCCCCTAGGGGCAACCCTTGACCACGACGGTACGACCTTCAGAACCCCTAGGGGCAACCCTTGACCACGACGGTACGACCTTCAGAACCCCTAGGGGCAACCCTTGACCACGACGGTACGACCTTCAGAACCCCTAGGGGCAACCCTTGACCACGACGGTACGACCTTCAGAACCCCTAGGGGCAAGCAAGCATTGACCACGACGGTACGACCTTCAGAACCCCTAGGGGCAACCCTTGACCACGAAGGTACGACCTTTAAAACCCCCTAGGGGCAACCCTTGACCACGAAGGTACGACCTTTAAAACCCCCTAGGGGCAACCCTTGACCACGACGGTACGACCTTCAGAACCCCTAGGGGCAAGCAAGCATTGACCACGACGGTACGACCTTCAGAACCCCTAGGGGCAACCCTTGACCACGACGGTACGACCTTCAGAACCCCTAGGGGCAACCCTTGACCACGACGGTACGACCTTCAGAACCCCTAGGGGCAACCCTTGACCACGAAGGTACGACCTTTAAAACCCCCTAGGGGCAACCCTTGACCACGACGGTACGACCTTCAGAACCCCTAGGGGCAACCCTTGACCACGACGGTACGACCTTCAGAACCCCTAGGGGCAACCCTTGACCACGACGGTACGACCTTCAGAACCCCTAGGGGCAACCCTTGACCACGACGGTACGACCTTCAGAACCCCTAGGGGCAACCCTTGACCACGACGGTACGACCTTCAGAACCCCTAGGGGCAACCCTTGACCACGAAGGTACGACCTTTAAAACCCCCTAGGGGCAACCCTTGACCACGACGGTACGACCTTCAGAACCCCTAGGGGCAACCCTTGACCACGAAGGTACGACCTTTAAAACCCCCTAGGGGCAACCCTTGACCACGAAGGTACGACCTTTAAAACCCCCTAGGGGCAACCCTTGACCACGAAGGTACGACCTTTAAAACCCCCTAGGGGCAACCCTTGACCACGACGGTACGACCTTCAGAACCCCTAGGGGCAACCCTTGACCACGACGGTACGACCTTCAGAACCCCTAGGGGCAACCCTTGACCACGACGGTACGACCTTCAGAACCCCTAGGGGCAACCCTTGACCACGAAGGTACGACCTTTAAAACCCCCTAGGGGCAACCCTTGACCACGACGGTACGACCTTCAGAACCCCTAGGGGCAACCCTTGACCACGACGGTACGACCTTCAGAACCCCTAGGGGCAACCCTTGACCACGACGGTACGACCTTCAGAACCCCTAGGGGCAACCCTTGACCACGACGGTACGACCTTCAGAACCCCTAGGGGCAACCCTTGACCACGAAGGTACGACCTTTAAAACCCCCTAGGGGCAACCCTTGACCACGAAGGTACGACCTTTAAAACCCCCTAGGGGCAACCCTTGACCACGAAGGTACGACCTTTAAAACCCCCTAGGGGCAACCCTTGACCACGACGGTACGACCTTCAGAACCCCTAGGGGCAAGCAAGCATTGACCACGACGGTACGACCTTCAGAACCCCTAGGGGCAACCCTTGACCACGACGGTACGACCTTCAGAACCCCTAGGGGCAACCCTTGACCACGAAGGTACGACCTTTAAAACCCCCTAGGGGCAACCCTTGACCACGACGGTACGACCTTCAGAACCCCTAGGGGCAACCCTTGACCACGAAGGTACGACCTTTAAAACCCCCTAGGGGCAACCCTTGACCACGAAGGTACGACCTTTAAAACCCCCTAGGGGCAACCCTTGACCACGACGGTACGACCTTCAGAACCCCTAGGGGCAACCCTTGACCACGACGGTACGACCTTCACAACCTCTAGGGGCAAGCAAGCCTTGACCACGACGGTACGACCTTCAGAACCCCTAGGGGCAAGCAAGCATTGACCACGACGGTACGACCTTCAGAACCCCTAGGGGCAACCCTTGACCACGAAGGTACGACCTTTAAAACCCCCTAGGGGCAACCCTTGACCACGACGGTACGACCCCTGAATACGACAGTCTAAGGACTGGGACGTAAACACGGCCCCTTGAACGTAAGGGCATGATGGCGACTTAGTATTATGATCAAGGGATCAATGTACGATCCAGTTCATATTTCATTACTGTGGTTAGGTCAGATTACGTCACCAGTGGTGTTGAACACCTGGGGTGGCGCTGCTCTTGTTCAGCCGAGGTTGGTGAACACTTGGGGTGGTGCTGCTCTTGTTCAGTCAAGGTTGATGAACACCTGGGTGGCGCTGCTCTTGTTCAGCCAAGGTTGATGAACACCTGGGTGGCGCTGCTCTTGTTCAGCCGAGGCTGATGAACACCTGGGGTGGTGCTGCTCTTGTTCAGTCAAGGTTGATGAACACCTGGGGTGGCGCTGCTCTTGTTCAGCCAAGGTTGATGAACACCTGGGGTGGCGCTGCTCTTGTTCAGTCAAGGTTGATGAACACCTGGGGTGGCGCTGCTCTTGTTCAGCCAAGGTTGATGAACACCTGGGGTGGCGCTGCTCTTGTTCAGTCAGGGATGTTGAACACCTGGGGTGGCGCTGCTCTTGTTCAGTCAAGGTTGATGAACACCTGGGGTGGCGCTGCTCTTGTTCAGTCAAGGTTGATGAACACCTGGGGTGGCGCTGCTCTTGTTCAGTCAAGGTTGATGAACACCTGGGGTGGCGCTGCTCTTGTTCAGTCAAGGTTGATGAAAACCTGGGGCGGCGCTGCTCTTGTTCAGTCAAGGTTGATGAACGCCTGTGGTGGCGCTGCTCTTGTTCAGCCAAGGTTGATGAACACCTGGGGTGGCGCTGCTGCTGTTCACCAAGCGCCATGAACACCTGGAGGTGGAGATCTGGTTAAGAGAAGACCTTTTTTTTTTCCACCAGAAGTGTAGTGAGGTCTTGTAGTGGGGCTGGGTCCTCCTTGCATGGCCCTGGACGCCTTCTCTCTGAACGTTCCTCACAATGGTGACCTTAAAGACGCATCTACTCCCTCCCGTAGCGTCTGTAATGTCGTCCATCTATGGAAAATGGGAGAACATTGTCTTGGATAACTCGGTCTTCAGTTAACATGATCCTGGACGCCCCCAGGAGGTCAACTTTACTAGGGGGATCCGCCAGTGTGGGAGCAGCGCGCTGGTCAACTTTACCAGGGGGATCCGCCAGTGTGGGAGCAGCGCGCTGGTCAACTTTACCAGGGGGATCCGCCAGTGTGGGAGCGCCGCGCTGGTCAACTTTACCAGGGGGATCCGCCAGTGTGGGAGCAGCGCGCTGGTCAACTTTACCAGGGGGATCCGCCAGTGTGGGAGCAGCGCGCTGGTCAACTTTACCAGGGGGATCCGCCAGTGTGGGAGCAGCGCGCCGTACACACCCCAAGCGGCCGGGGTGGGAGGCAGCTTGGGGTCGTGATGGAGGACATTCCTGAATCCACGTGGTACAGAGGCGGGAAAAATTCAAAATAGACCATCGTGCAAGTCAAGTTGCGGCTAAGAATAACTGGCTTCCACGTGCGACACTTTGCTGGAGGAGAATGTCGCAGGCAGACGACGACATCATCTTCGACCGTGGTTTCCCGCTGGGAATGGCTGGGAAAGATCGGAGCTCTTCTGCGATACGACAAGCTTCTGGGATAGGCAGCACGATAGCCTCCAGGAAAACGAAACACGACAGCAGCCTCCTGCAGTATGCAACACGACAGCAGCCTCCTGCAGTAGACAACACAACAGCAGCCTCCTGCAGAAGGCAACACGACAGCAGCCTCCTGCAGAAGGCAACACGAGAGCCTCCTACAACAGGTACTGACCGGTCCACACCTGGGGTGCCTCCCTGACCCCACACCTGTGGTACTGACCGGTCCACACCTGGGGTGCCTCCCTGACCCCACACCTGTGGTACTGACCGGTCCACACCTGGGGTGCCTCCCTGACCCCACACCTGTGGTACTGACCCGTCCACACCTGGGGTGCCTCCCTGACCGCCACCCCTGTGGCACTCACCTGGGTGATGCCATGTACATAACAGCACCTGCAGATTTCTCCTGCAGGAGGAATGCGGCGCTCCGTCTCGCTCACATATTTTGGCACATTAAACAAGTTTGATATTTTAGCTCAAGGTCACTCTTCGCTCCTCTCCCGTACTGGGTGGTGGCACGGCTGACACCTCCGGTGCCAACACTGGTGTCATCACCGCTGGCAACGCTTCTACTAGGTCTGGTACCAACACAAGTGCCAACACTGTTGTCAGCACTAGTGTCAGCATTGGTGCCATCACTGGGTCATACACTGATGCCAGAACTAGTTCCAACACTGTTGACAACTTTGGTACCAGCAATGGCATTGGTGCCAACACTTGTGTCAAAGCTACTGCTATTACTGGTGCCAACACTGGAGTCCCGTATTGGTGCCAACACTGGTACTAGCCCCGGTGTCAGCACTGGTGCCACACTATGTGCAGCACGTGCCACCACCCCGGTACCAACTCTGGTGCCAACAGGTGGGACCAGCAACCTACCGTAGCGCTAATCTACTTCCTCACTTATTATGATAGACGAATGATCCCACAACTACAACCATATGGAGAACGACAACAACCTCCTCACAACCCGCCACGCTTGACGAACTACAACCCCTGCCATCAGCAAAGAACCTCGTTGATATGTAGGTATAACCAGATGTCTGGCTGGCTGGGTAATGTTACACATGTGTTGCAACATATTAAGGTTTATATTTCTTTCTGACTGCACACATTCCAGGCACGACACGTACACACATTCCAAGCACAACACGTACACATATTCTAGGCACGACTCTTGTACTATACATATATGCTTAAATGCTAACACCTTCCTAAATCCACTACACAAAAACATCTATGTAAGGATATATATATATATATATATATATATATATATATATATATATATATATATATATATATATATATTGGAAAGGATCACAATTTTGCGCGTGATCACGATGTTCTTATGAGTCCACGGGGAAAATGAAACCCGGTAAGTTCCCAAGTGCACTTTCGTGCGTCTTAGCTTCGTCTCTTCGATGTATATCATTTGACTGTTATATTTCTTTCTTGTGTCTCCCCTGATGATGTGATTTTTACACGAAATTGCACTTGGGAACTTACCGTGTTTCATTTTCCCCGTGGACTCGTAGTAATATATATATATATATATATATATATATATATATATATATATATATATATATATATATATATATATATATATATATATATATATATTATCATTATTAATTCTGGAAGTCAGAATCTCCAGGTCAAGTCGCCAAGGTGTGGGAGGTGACCTTGGCGACGTGCATCATGCATTGGACTGACCTGAGACTGCGCGTCGCTGGGTCAGGCGGGTGTGGTAACACTGCGTCAGTTGCCGAGTGTCCCTTGGCTCTTGATATTATAAATTTCAAGGCCAGCAAAATGTCCTGTAATCACTCGTTCGCACCTGTCGCATTACTCTCACTTGATACACACACACACACACACACACACACACACAGTAAGCACTAGATGCTAAGCATAGAAAAAAATATATATAGAGAAGCAACTACTGAAATTCTGTATATATATATATATATATATATATATATATATATATATATATATATATATATATATATATATATATATATATAATTTTTTTCGACATCTCTTTGGCAGCGTCAGACATCATGATGTCACAGTTGTAAACATACTCCAGCCTTAGCACTCCTCCAGTGGCACGGACTAATGTGGGGAATATTAATACTATAAATAATAAAATAATAATGATAATGATAATGAAAATAATAATGACTAGTGATTATGCTATTAAAGGACTATTTATGGGACGGCTCGACGGCTCAGACATGGGACAGCACAGTGGGCACAGCGCCGTTCGTGTGGCGCTCAGCTGAGAATCCGGACAGATCCGCAGCCTTCGCTGTGATTGGCTGCCTGAGGCCTGACGTCACGGAGGACAACAGGAAGGCAACCTTGGTGTTAGGAGTGTGAGCTGTGTTAGTGAAGACTTGGAGGTCTTGTGTTAATATTATCTTGCAAGCTTCACATCTGTTATTGTTATGTTCTTATTAATGGAAAATAAATGTACGTTATATTGAACGTTTCTTCTCATCCGGATTAATCGATTAATGAGAAAAATGACAGTTGTGACTATTTACAGTGGTAATAGATTTTAATACAAAACTGTGAAAATATAAGACAAACTCACAGGAAAGTAACTTTGAAATTAAATAGAAATATTGCACTCGTAATAAGTTTGAATTATGGTTAACGAATATGTTCAGTGTATTGTGCTGCACGTCCGGTACACAGCATATAATGATTGTAGGCAGCGTCCTTATTCCCACATGGACGCACAGGCCTCTGATATATGAGAGTGAATGAGTTTATCTTGGCACAGTTTGGTAGCATTATGAGAGGCAGCTCCTCACAGCACCCACGAGACCCAGATTCAGAGGAGGGAACCCTCCGAGGCTGGCCTCCCCAGGCAGACCCGACCCAACCCAGACATCTCTCGCGACACAGCAGACGAGGCGTTTGTGTTTTGTCTTTCCTTATTTGTGTTTGTCTTCCTAATTTTCCTCCAGTTTGGGATGCTGTAGTACCATACAAACTAGTATGTGTTTTTAACCCAGCAGTTGAGGGAGACAGATGTATCAACCTGTTCATATCCGCCACCATGCAAGACCTTCCTAAATGAGGTTGGTTCTTCGCCACGACTCCAGCAGGGTGGGTCTGGGCAGCACCTTCGCACACCGCCTCACACCAGCAGCGCCTCCTGACTCCTGCTGGTGGAGGAGAGGGAGACCTACGCCACTCGTGAACCTGGGTATCCTACTGCAGTGTAGTTATCCCGTGAACTGCTCACTGCAGCGCCTTCCTCGCCGAAGGTGCTACATCCATGGCACTGCCGCGTTATTCTGTCAACAGCTGTAGGAGTCGATCGGCCGCTCCATCCACCCTGATCTGTAAACCTAACGTGATGAACGTAAGAACATCTGCTTCTCACAAGCTTTGAGGGTGTTGTAGAGGTGCCGTGAGTAGAACACAAGAACATCTGCTTCTCTCAAGCTTTCAGGGTGTTGTAGAGGTGCCGTAAGTATGTCTCTTATTGGCAGATGTTCTATATTTACGAGTGTTTCATTCGTCCTAGTGTGGGGAGTACTGTTCACATGTCTGGTGGTGGGAGGTGGCGGCTCCTCTTCCGCCTCTCTTTGAGGTTTGATTTTAGTCCGCTCGCTCTCACCTCTCTTCAGCCCCACCCCTTTCCATCTGCCGTGGTATGGCTGGCTCTCTCTCTCTCTCTCTCTCTCTCTCTCTCTCTCTCTCTCTCTCTCTCTCTCTCTCTCTCTCTCTCTCTCTCTCTCTCTTCGCTTGCGTGTCCCGGTCCCCCCCCCCCCTACCCTTAAGACCTCGAACCGGCTGCACGCAACTGGCTACCGCTGCTTCCCATAGTTTATATGTAGAGACCAGCCACACGGAGGTTGACCGTTAGGTTAACCTCCTCTCACTCAGCGAAGGTGTGGGATTCTCTCATTCGTATTTTCATTATTATAGACATTTGCACATTCAAGGGTCGGTTCTGCAAACACAGGAGGAGCTCAATTTAACACCCACACCCCCACCTCCTTTATTACAACTCTGTGTTCTACCGTTTCAACCGACATGGCTTCGCCTGGGGGACGTTCGTACTCGATTACTTAAAAGGAATCCTCTTTTTCTGCCGTCAACATCTCTTGCTGTTCAACACAGATCCTTCATCACCCAAGGTGTTCAGTCTCCAGCACCTTAAGAGTGTGTTCAATCTGCCGCACCTTAGAGTGTGTTCAATCTGCCGCACCTTAGAGTGTGTTCAATCTGCCGCACCTTAGAGTGTGTTCAGTCTGCCGCAACTTAGAGTGTGTTCAATCTGCCGCACCTTAGAATGTGTTCAATCTGCCGCACCTTAGAGTGTGTTGTAACCCTACCTGGTGCTTGCCTGCAGTCCCTCAGTAACCCGACGCTGCAGTTCGTCATATCCCAGATGCTGGGATCGTTCGGATGCCCGCCTGGGCCGTTGCCGACCTTCATATCCCAGATGCTGGGATCGTTCGGGTACCTGCCTGGGCTGTTGCCGACCGTCATATCCCAGATGCTGGGATCGTTCGGGTACCTGCCTGGGCTGTTGCCGACCGTCATATCCCAGATGCTGGGATCGTTCGGGTACCTGCCTGGGCTGTTGCCGACCGTCATATCCCAGATGCTGGGATCGTTCGGGTACCTGCCTGGGCCGTTGCCGACCGTCATATCCCAGATGCTGGGATCGTCCGGGTACCTGCCCGCCTGTCTGGGAGGCTCGCCTCTTGAGGACTCCCACCAACATATCTACCAAGGAGTTGTATTGATACTGTGTAGCAGTACGTCCAGTGTGTGTGTGTGTGGGTGTGTGTGTGTGGGTGTGGGGCACTGCACCCTACCCAGCCAGTCATGGAAGCCGCTCTCGTCCATACAGTCGACCTCGGGGTCGCCCGTGGCAGGGCCGGGACTCGACCAGGGGGAGGTGGGGATTGGAGGGGTGCTGGGCATGGGGGCTGAGGGGGAGCCAGACGGCGCCCCCCACCTGCTGTCTGCTATACCCCTGATAGCCTGTCTCGTCGTCCACGTCGCCATCTTCCAAAGGTGTCTGCGGAAGAGAGGAAACAGAAGTCAGTAACTCTCTCTCTCTCTCTCGCACTGGAGGAGGAACAACGGGTCAAATTATCACCAGCATCACTTGGCCCTCACAGACCCTCCCTCACCCAGACCCAAGTGTACATACATTCTCTCCTCCCGGAGGTGGAGGAGTTGGGCAGCAGAGGAGACCTGAAACCCACACCAGACTTACCTATAAGACGTCATCTCTCGTGGCTGGACTACATATGATGAAGATGTGGAGGAATGATGAAATAAAAAACTCGCTGAGAATCAGAGCAGGTCTTGTGTGACCCCGAACTGTGTCACTGCTGACTTGTCTTATGAATGTATACCAAGACTTATATACCAAGGCTGATGTACCAACACTTATATACCAAGGCTGATGTACCAAGACTTATATACCAAGACTGATATACTAAGACTGATATATCAAGGCTGATATACCAAGACTGATATATCAAGACTGATATACCAAGACATATGCACCAAGACTGATATGTCAAGGCTGACATACCAAGACTGGTATACCAAGACTGATATACTAAGACTGATATATCAATGCTGATATACCAAGATTGATGTAGACTGATATATCAAGGCTGATATACCAAGATTGATGTAGATTGATATCGAGGTGAAGGTATACGCCATATTCAGCATGTATGATTGGAAGGGTCATTATATGGTTACTCTCCTGGGTCTGGTGTTACGACCCTTGAACACGACGTTACGACCCTTAGGGTAGGATGACCTGACCTTTTTGACCTGATACCCCGCACCACATGCCTCCGGAAAGCATCGTAACCCTGGCAGCTACCATGCTTTACACACACGTTTTCTACAAAAATAGAAAATGGACGTAGGGAATCCGTTACTTTTTACTGTCTCATTAATACTTAAATTCCTTCAGAGACGAAAAGTAATTAGGAAATATAATTGATTTTCCCTGTGTGTGTGTGTGTGTGTGTGTGTGTGTGTGTGTGTGTGTGTGCGTGTGTGTGTGTGTGCGTGCGTGTGTGTGTGTGTGTGTGTGTGTGTGTGTGTGTGTGTGTGTGTGTGTGCGTGCGTGTGTGTGTGTGTGTGTGCGTGTGTGTGTGTGTGTGTGCGTCTGTGTGTGTGTGCGTGCGTGTGTGTGTGTGTGTGTGTGTGTGTGTGTGTAGTTACTGATATTTGCCCATTTATTCGTTATTCGTTAAGGTAACATCCAGTCTTAATATTTCTTATGCATGTCATTTATCATGCGTTATTCCTGTTCATCATACCATCCTTTTCTCTTTGTTCTCCCTTCTCATTCGTTCTATTTCTTATCCGTAATGGTCACTTTCTTATCCGGTGCGTTCACTTTCTTATCCGGTATGTTCACTATGTTATCCGTTACGTTCACTTTGTTGTGCGGTACGTTCATTTTTATCCGTAATGCTCACTTTGTTATCCGGTACGTTTACTTTGTTATCCGGTACGTTCACTTTCATATCCGGTAGGTTCACTTTGTTATCCGGTACGTTTACTTTGTGGTCCGGTACGTTCACTTTGTTATCCGGTACGTTCACTTTCATATCCGGTACGTTCTTTTTCTTTTCCGTATTGTTCACTTTGTTGTCCGGTACGTTCACTTTGTTAAACCCCAGCGTTCTATGTTATGCAGTCTGTTCACTATGTTATTCTCAACATTAGCTATCTTATTATCTATCTTATTTGTTCACTTTATCATCTTTAGCGTTCACCTTGTTATCCTTTACGTTCACCTTGTTAACCGTTACGTTCGCACTGTTATTCCTTATGTTCACTTTGTTATCATTACGTTCACTGTTATTATTATGTTCACTTTGTTATCATTACGTTCACTGTTATTATTATGTTCACTTTGTATGTTCTTTTTGTTATCCATTACGTTCATAGTGTTATCCCTTATGTTCACTTTCACTTTGTTATCATTATGTTCACTATGTTATTATGTTCACTTTGTTCTCTTTACGTTCACTGTGTTATCCCTAATGTCCTCATTGTTCTGCCCATGTTCACCCATATGTTCACTTTGTTATCCATTACCCTCACTGTGTTATCCCTAATGTTCTCATTGTTATACGCATGTTCACTCTTATGTTCACTTTGTTATTCCCATGTTCACTCTGTTATCTCTTTCAGTTATCCGTTCACTTTATTTTATCTTCATTCGCTGTTCTACCCCATCCAATCACTTTAGTCCCTACGTTCACTTTGTTCTACCGTATGTTCACTTTGTTCTCTTCTACGTTCACTCATGTTATCTCCTTCTGTTCACACTTTCACGCTATCTGTTCACCTTGATCACATCCTGTTCAATTTAGTCTTTTTTTATTGTTATTCTAGTTGTTCAATTTCATGTGTTCGTTCACTCATTTTGTTCAAGTGGTTGCCCTGTTTGTTTGCTTTGATGTCATTTCCGTTCACTTTGTTCCCCGGTTTGTTCTCTGTTACCCTATCTGTTTATTCTATCTTCTCTGTTAACATAGTTCATCTATATGTTCACTTTGTTATCCATTCTATCTTCTCTGTTAACATAGTTCATCTATATGTTCACTTTGTTATCCATTCTATCTTCTCTGTTAACATAGTTCATCTATATGTTCACTTTGTTATCCATTCTATCTTCTCTGTTAACATAGTTCATCTATATGTTCACTTTGTTATCCATTCTATCTTCTCTGTTAACATAGTTCATCTATATGTTCACTTTGTTATCCTGTCTTCATTTTTTATCACATCTGTTCACTTTGTTCTTCTGTCCGTTCACTTTGTTATTGTTTGTTCACTTTGTTCTTCCGTCCGTTCTCTTTGTTATTGTTTGTTCACTTTGTTCTTCTGTCCGTTCACTTTGTTATTGTTTGCTCACTTTGTTCTTCTGTCCGTTCACTTTGTTATTGTTTGCTCACTTTGTTCTTCTGTCCGTTCACTTTGTTATTGTTTGTTTACTTTGTTCTTCTGTCCGTTCTCTTTGTTATTGTGTTTGTTCACCTTGTATCCTGACAGTTCACATCGTTTTCTCATCTGTTCACTTCTGTCGTATTTGTTCACCTTGATAACCTAGCTGTTCACATTCTTATCTTTTCTGTTCACTTTGTTATCGCAGCCGTTCACAGTGTTATCTCGTCTGTTCACTTTGATCATATCCGGTCACTTTGTCCTCGCGTTTGTTCACTTTGTGATCTGTCTGTTCACTGGTTCACCTTTGCCATGCCTGTTCTCTTTGTTTACCAAATGGTGTCCTAGCTTCGTCTCTTCGATGTATATCAACTGACTTATATTTCTCTCTTGTGTCTCCCCTGATGATGTGATTATTACACGAAAGTGCACTTGGGAACTTACCGTGTTTCATTTTCCCCGTGGACTCATAGGAATATACTTGATCACGCGCAAAATTGTGATCCTTTCCAATATATATATATATATATATATATATATATATATATATATATATATATATATATATATATATATATATATGAATGGTATATGAATAATGTAGACTGAATGAGAATATGGTAAATGTGGACATACAGGAGTTTGAAGGTTGTATGTTAGGAGAGAATGTTCCAAAGATGGGTCCTCACCAGTGTTGAACACACACACACACACACACACACACATACATACACACACACACACACACATACATACACACACACACACACACATACACCGTGTTAGAGGAAAGCTTTTCTTGAGCTAATTACCCACTGTGAAGACACGACAGTTAACGAACGTAATTGACGGCATCACAGGGGATAGGAAGTATGGTTGTTCATCATGTTGTCATTATGGGTCGAGACTGCCCCATGCCCTGGGCCCGGTGTGGTAATAAGGCCCCGCCAGTCTCGCCCACTTGGCGTGACCCACAGTCAGGTAGGCCAGACCCCCCAGTGGTTGCCTGCCCCTGAGAGAAATATGCCTTACCCTTGGGTACCCTGTCCCACTGGGGGGAAGGGGGTTGGTGCCATGTGTCAGCGTACAAGCAGTTACATGGCGCGGGGTGCCAACAAGTGCCATCTCTCTGGGGTCTTCCCTCAACCCCCAGAGATTTTGATAGGGGAACACACTTCCATATTTCTTTCTCTCTCGTCCTGGTCGCCGCACCTGGTCGACCCGGCTGGTCGACTGGCGATATACTGACTCATATGTGATGGGTGGCAATAGTGTCAGGTGGTGGTGTGGCGGGGGGTGAGGGAGGTGGTGATGGGTAGCAGGTGATGGTGTGGCGGGGGATGAGGGAGGTGGTGATGGGTAGCAGGTGATGGTGTGGCGGGGGATGAGGGAGGTGGTGATGGGTGGCAGGTGATGGTGTGGCGGGGGATGAGGGAGGTGGTGATGGGTGGCAGGTGATGGTGTGGCGGGGGATGAGGGAGGTGGTGATGGGTGGCAGGTGATGGTGTGGCGGGGGATGAGGGAGGTGGTGATGGGTGGCAGGTGATGGTGTGGCGGGGGTGAGGGAGGTTGTGATGGGTGGCAGGTGATGGTGTGGCGGGGGTGAGGGAGGTGGTGATGGGTGGCAGGTGATGGTGTGGCGGGGGTGAGGGAGGTGGTGATGGGTGACAGGTGGTGGTGTGGCGGGGGTGAGGGAGGTGGTGATGGGTGGCAGGTGATGGTGTGGCGGGGGTGGTGAGGGAGGTGGTGATGGGTGGCAGGTGGTGGTGTGGCGGGGGTGAGGGAGGTGGTGATGGGTGGCAGGTGATGGTGTGGCGGGGGTGAGGGAGGTGGTGATGGGGGGCAGGTGGTGGTGTGGCGGGGGTGAGGGAGGTGGTGATGGGTGGCAGGTGATGGTGTGGCGCTGGGGTGAGGGAGGTGGTGATGGGTGGCAGGTGGTGGTGTGGCGGGGGTGAGGGAGGTGGTGATGGGTGGCAGGTGATGGTGTGGCGGGTGTGAGGGAGGTGGTAATGGTGTCAGGTGGTGGTGTTGTGGGGGTGAGGGAGGTGGTGATGGGTGGCAGGTGGTGGTGTGGCGGGGGTGAGGGAGGTGGTGATGGGTGGCAGGTGGTGGTGTGGCGGGGGTGAGGGAGGTGGTGATGGGTGGCAGGTGGTGGTGTGGCGGGGGTGAGGGAGGTGGTGATGGGTGGCAGGTGGTGGTGTGGCGGGGGGTGAGGGAGGTGGTGATGGGTGGCAGGTGGTGGTGTGGCGGGGGGTGAGGGAGGTGGTGATAGGTGGCAGATGGTGGTGTGGCGGGGGTGAGGGAGGTGGTGATGGGTGGCAGGTGATGATGTGGCGGGGGTGAGGGAGGTGGTGATGGGTGGCAGGTGGTGGTGTGGCGGGGGGTGAGGGAGGTGGTGATGGGTGGCAGGTGGTGGTGTGGCGGGGGTGAGGGAGGTGGTGATGGGTGGCAGGTGATGGTGTGGCGGGGGTGAGGGAGGTGGTGATGGGTGGCAGGTGATGGTGTGGCGGGGGTGAGGGAGGTGGTGATGGGTGGCAGGTGATGGTGTGGCGGGGGTGAGGGAGGTGGTGATGGGTGGCAGGTGGTGGTGTGGCAGGGGTGAGGGAGGTGGTGATGGGTGGCAGGTGATAGTGTGGCGGGGGTGAGGGAGGTGGTGATGGGTGGCAGGTGGTGGTGTGGCAGGGGTGAGGGAGGTGGTGATGGGTGGCAGGTGATGGTGTGGCGGGGGTGAGGGAGGTGGTGATGGGTGGCAGGTGGTGGTGTGGCAGGGGTGAGGGAGGTGGTGAGAGTGAGAACCTAATTGAGTGATGAACAACTGAGGTCAGGATGTTCAGTACGTGTGAGTGATGAACAACTGAGCCCAGGATGTTCAGTACGTGTGAGAGATGAACAACTGAGGCCAGGATGTTCAGTACGTGTGAGAGATGAACAGCTGAGGCCAGGATGTTCAGTACGTGTGAGAGATGAACAACTGAGGCCAGGATGTTCAGTACGTGTGAGAGATGAACAGCTGAGGCCAGGATGTTCAGTACGTGTGAGAGATGAACAGCTGAGGCCAGGATGTTCAGTACGTGTGAGAGATGAACAACTGAGGCCAGGATGTTCAGTACGTGTGAGAGATGAGGTTTTGATGACGTGATGTATATCCACCATGACAGACGTGGGAGCATGGGAAGATAACAGACGGAAAACAACACAAGATAACAGATGCAAAGCAACACAAGATAACAGATGTAAAGCAACAGAAGTAAAGCTACGGAAGATGACAGAAGTAAAGCAACAGAAGATAAAAGAAGTAAAGCAACAGAAGGAAAGCCACAGAAGATAACAGAAGGAAAGCCTCAGAAGATAACAGAAGTAAAGCAACGGAAGGAAAGCTGCAGAGGATAACAGAAGTAGAGCAACGGAAGGAAAGCCACAGAAGGTAACAGAAGTAAACCCAAAGAAGATATCAGATGTAAATCAACGGAAGGAAAGCCACAGAGGATAACAGAAGTAACGCAACAGAAGGAAAGCCACAGAAGGTAACAGAAGGAAAGCCTCAGAAGATAACAGAAGTAAAGCAACAGAAGGAAAGCCACAGAAGATAACAGAAGTAAAGCAACAGAAGGACAGCCACAGATGATAACAGATGTAAAGCAACAGAATCCTTCAGGGTTCATGAGACCACGTAGGAGTCCTGGGTCTGTGGAACCTTAAGATAAAACATGAACATCAACCCAGGTGTTGCTCTCGAGGCCAGGCCAACATGAAGACATCACTGTAGAACTTCACTGAGCTGGCCAGAAGGTGCCGAACAGTGTACAAAAAAGGAAGCTCAGCTTCTGCTGTAAGCGTAAAGCTTTGCCTGTGAGCTTGATCCGTGTCGACACCAGTGAGCTTGATGGCGTAGATAGGAAGTCTTCAAAAGAATGCTTCATGAAACACATATTGGAACGCTTGACGACTATACCATTTGATCATGGGAAGGACGGACCCAACTTGGGCCGTGCACTTATAATGGAACGTCTTACAAAACTCAGTGACTAACCCGCTACACCAGCTTATGTGAAGCTCTCGCCCAACTCAGTAAGTAAAGAGGGTTGCTGCTCTGTCGACTTCGCCCTTAAGGCATTTAATGAACCAAATGACACCAAACCGTGTTGGCTGAATTATTGAACCAAAACATGAAAGGCGGGAGAGGAAGATAGACCGTGGAGGTTTTTGTTTTTTTGGAACTCGCATAGAAGTCACAGTGGCAGACGGAACTGATGATGGTGCTTTATAAGGTGTACCGCAAGGGACTATACTGACTCCAACACTGTTTGTGATGATGGTATTATGACACAGAACAAAAGAGGTAGAAGGCAGAATCGTCAGATTCTCTGTAGATGACGCTAGAGTTTATAGAAATGAAATGGGCAGAAGACTGAAAATGTGAAGAGATTGTGATATAATCATATAAATAAATGGGCAGAAGACGGAGAAAATGTGAAGACATTGTGATATAATCATATAAATAAATGGGCAGAAGACAGAGGAAATGTGAAGAGATTGTGATATAATCATATAGATAAATGGAAAGAAGAGAACCTGATTAAATTCAAAATAGATATTAGTGTGATTAAGTCCTGTATTGTTGAGTGGTAATGTAGATAGCTCCTTGCAAGAGTCCAACAATTATACATTTAATGTGAAGAAAATTTCAAAGATGTACGAGTCATCATAAGCGAAATGCTGGAATTTGAGAATGATACTGGATGAATTATACCCAGGTACTGTGTGGTATGATGATGATGATAACTTTTAAAACATGAGATATAAATCTAATGATGGAAAGGTTCATTGTATATATATATATATATATATATATATATATATATATATATATATATATATATATATATATATATATATATGGTAAAGTGTGTGGAAGAAGAAAGTTAAGAGTAAATGTGAATAAGAGCAAGGTTATTAGGTACAGTAGGGTTGAGGGTCAAGTCAATTGGGAGGTGAGTTTGAATGGTGAGAGGCTGGAGGAAGTGAAGTGTTTTAGATATCTGGGAGTGGATCTGTCAGCGGATGGAACCATGGAAGCGGAAGTGGATCATAGGGTGGGGGAGGGGGTGAAAATTTTGGGAGCCTTGAAAAATGTGTGGAAGTCGAGAACATTATCCCGGAAAGCAAAAATGGGTATGTTTGAAGGAATAGTAGTTCCAACAATGTTGTATAGTTGCGAGGCGTGGGCTATGGATAGAGTTGTGCGTAGGAGGATGGATGTGCTGGAAATGAGATGTTTGAGGACAATGTGTGGTTTGAGGTGGTTTGATCGAGTAAGTAACGTAAGGGTAAGAGAGATGTGTGGAAATAAAAAGAGCGTGGTTGAGAGAGCAGAAGAGGGTGTTTTGAAATGGTTTGGGCACATGGAGAGAATGAGTGAGGAAAGATTGACCAAGAGGATATATGTGTCGGAGGTGGAGGGAACGAGGAGAAGAGGGAGACCAAATTGGAGGTGGAAAGATGGAGTGAAAAGGATTTTGTGTGATCGGGGCCTGAACATGCAGGAGGGTGAAAGGAGGGCAAGGAATAGAGTGAATTGGAGCGATGTGGTATACAGGGGTTGACGTGCTGTCAGTGGATTGAATCAAGGCATGTGAAGCGTCTGGGGTAAACCATGGAAAGCTGTGTAGGTATGTATATTTGCGTGTGTGGACGTGTGTATGTACATGTGTATGGGGGGGGTTGGGCCATTTCTTTCGTCTGTTTCCTTGCGCTACCTCGCAAACGCGGGAGACAGCGACAAAGTATAAAAAAAAAAAAAAAAAAAAAAAAAAATATATATATATATATATATATATATATATATATATATATATATATATATATATATATATATATATATATACACACACACACACACACACACACACGAATATAGTGCATATGAAAGCGCACTTCCACATAACATACAAACTTCCAACAGCCAAGGTCGAACCCGGGAGCCCTGCGTGGCAAGCGGGAGCGCTACCGCCAGGATATGATGGCCCCTAGTGGTAGCGTTCCCGCTTGCTACGCAGGGATCCCGGGTTCGACCCTGGCTGTTGGAGGGGAGCTGTGCCCCCTACCTGAGGAAGGGGAGCTGTGCCCCCTACCTGAGGTAGAGAAGCTATGCCCCCTACCTGAGGTGGGGGAGCTGTGCCCCCCTACCTGAGGAAGGGGAGCTGTGGCCCCCCTACCTGAGGGAGGGGAGCTGTGCCCCCTACCTGAGGGAGAGAAGCTATGCCCCCTACCTGAAGGAGGGGAGCTGTGCCCCCTTACCTGAGGGAGGGGAGCTGTGCCCCCCTACCTGAGGTGGGGGAGCTGTGCCCTCTTACCTCTGGGGAGCCTTGGACTGAAGGTACAGGAAGGCAAGCAGGGGAGGAGGGTGGCAGGTGTGGACACACCTGTCAGTGTGTCAGGAGCCGCCACCAACACCCGCAGTAAATGCCTCACCGGGATGGTGGCCTCCTGCCTCAGTCTGAGACACACCTGACCCACATGTATGATGATACACACCTGACACATCGGGAAAGATATTCCTTAAACCCCTTACAGTTTTTCTTTGACTAACACACACACACACACACACACACACATATATATATATATATATATATATATATATATATATATATATATATATTATCTCGGAAAGCAAAAATGGGTATGTTTGAAGGAATAGTGGTTCCAACAATGTTGTATGGTTGCGAGGCGTGGGCTATGGATAGAGTTGTGCGCAGGAGGATGGATGTGCTGGAAATGAGATGTTTGAGGACAATGTGTGGTGTGAGGTGGTTTGATCGAGTAAGTAACGTAAGGGTAAGAGAGATGTGTGGAAATAAAAAGAGCGTGGTTGAGAGAGCAGAAGAGGGTGTTTTGAAATGGTTTGGGCACATGGAGAGAATGAGTGAGGAAAGATTGACCAAGAGGATATATGTGTCGGAGGTGGAGGGAACGAGGAGAAGAGGGAGACCAAATTGGAGGTGGAAAGATGGAGTGAAAAAGATTTTGTGTGATCGGGGCCTGAACATGCAGGAGGGTGAAAGGAGGGCAAGGAATAGAGTGAATTGGAGTGATGTGGTATACAGGGGTTGACGTGCTGTCAGTGGATTGAATCAAGGCATGTGAAGCGTCTGGGGTAAACCATGGAAAGCTGTGTAGGTATGTATATTTGCGTGTGTGGACGTGTGTATGTACATGTGTATGGGGGGGGGGGGGGGGGGTGGGGCCATTTCTTTCGTCTGTTTCCTTGCGCTACCTCGCAAACGCGGGAGACAGCGACAAAGTATAAAAAAAAAAAAAGAAATATATATATATATATATATATATATATATATATATATATATATATATATATATATATATATATATATATATATATATATATATATATATTCCTATGAGTCCACGGGGAAGTGAAACACGATAAGTTCCCAAGTGCACTTTCGTGTAATAATCACCCACACACGTGTGTGTGTGTGTGTGTGTGTGTGTGTGTGTGTGTGTGTGTGTGTGTGTGTGTGTGTGTGTGTGTGTGTGACAGGAGTGAACCTGAGGAGTAGGTGGAGGCCAGGGCTGTCCATGATTCACGGGAGGGATGGAGGGAGGGAGGTATGTGCTGATGATGACATCCGCCACCAACACACCCTCCCTCGTAACTCTCCCCCAGATGGATGCTGAGGTACATTTCTTATGGCGCGATCAGGTGGTTGGGGGAAGTGGAGATGTCTTAGGGATTTAAGGGTGTGTGAGGACGTCAAGAAGTGAATATGTTAGACTCTTGTGTGCGACGGTACGATTCTTGGGGACGATGGTACGATCCTGGAGGGCGACGGTACGATCTTTGGGGACGATGGTACGATTCTTGGGGACGATGGTACGATTCTGGAGGGCGACGGTACGATCTTTAGGGACGATGGTACGATTCTGGAGGGCGACGGTACGATCTTTGGGGACGATGGTACGATTCTGGGGCGACGGTACGATTCTTGGAGGGCGACGGTACGATCTTTGAGCACGGAGGGTACGATTTCTGTTGTCGACGGTACGACCCCAGATCACTACGGGATGGCTCCTTCTCATCATGGCATGATGTCCAAACCTGGCATGTATAGGTTGGGTCAGGGGTCACGCCATCATGCCCAAAGGACGTACCGTCGTGCTCAAGGTAATTCTCGAGGTCAGGCCTGAGCAGGGGGAAGGTGTACCTTGAAGGTGTACCTTGGGGTGAGCGAGCGTCTTCAGATTGGCAGGTGTGTAGCGGCCTCGCCTGGTGCATGCTGAGCCGCTGTCCCTAAAACATATCATATCCAAGTTTTGTGACGCAATTTTTTTTTCTTTCTTGTAGATTCCTAATGGTGCCTCTGTGAGGGCGAAAGTTTGATTGGAATAAAATATTTATGTTTTACGTCGCATTTTTTTTCTCTCTCTTTTTTTTGTAGATTCCTGATGATGCCTCTGTGAGGGCGAAAGCTTGGTCGAAATAGAATGGATATAACTTTGGACAACTGGTGTTTGAGCACCTAATGGCAACATGATGCTGAGAAAATTAGAGAATATAAGGAAGAAGGTTAATAACGCTAAATATCCTTCATATTCACTTCTTTGTGCCTCAGAGGAAATGCTTAACAAATCATTCGCTAGACAAGCTATGCTCCACCCGCCTGGTCACCACCCCACCGACCACTCGGAACCAAGTGTCACAAAGCTGCGGACCGCACAAAACAGAGCAATTAAAGCAATCGCAAACATGCAGCACATGTACGATGAAATATGAATACTTCCATTACATTTTCAACTACATATGCTAGATATACATGACACCCCTTCTTTTCTGAACGACTCGCCAGCCATCAACAACCCACCGGTTAGAAATAAAAAGAATTGACCCCCCCCGCCTCACACTTCATATGCTTATATTCACAGTTCACTCGCCTCCCTCCGCTCCCACCACCGAACAAACACCGCGCTGAAAATACATATACACACACGTACATCCATGACCCGACATGCACTATACAGCTGCCCTCTTGACCCCAGTCTTAAACGCCACTTCGCCAGACGTACATCCATCCGAATCCCACACTCCTCAGACATGGACGTGTTACTCATTCCCCATTTGCAATCTGCACACTCCCCATCATCGCTCCAGCATTACAGACACTGTTCCATCACACCACAAGACGCCCCTCACCGCCCAGGATGCACCTTCCTCACCGTCGACGCTAGACAGTGACTCCCCCAGTTGCCATGAGCTCTTCCTTCTTAGATAAGCCAAGCGCATCATCAGCAAACTTTATGACCCGAGGTCCCGCCCGTTGGACCTGGTGGGCTCCTTGAGAGCTCCTGGAGCTTTTGAGATATGACACCTGGGGCAAGAAGATGATATATATATATATATATATATATATATATATATATATATATATATATATATATATATATATATATATATATATCGAAATGAAACTTCATTTAAGAATGGCAATGATTTAAACGCGATAAAGATCGCATATGTATACGTCTTAACGTCATTCAGATCTATTTATATTGGCTATCGTAAGCCTCTTGAGCACTTGTGTCAGTGGCAGCGAGGTTTGTGGCCCAGGTCCAACATGTCGTACACTTGCTTTCCCCTGACTGCCAGACGCGCTGGCCAACCGACCACCCACCCGACTGCCAGTGGCCCAGGACCAACATGACGTCCTGATGACTTCCCCTGACTGCCAGACGTACCGATCCCCCCAATACCCATCTTGCAGCCAGCGACGTTGCTCTTCTCTGCCACATCTACACTACACTACACACTACCGAGTACAGTTGTTTTTTCTTATTTGTTTGCCATTTCTCGCCCTTGCGAAATAGCGCCAGGAAGAGACGGAAAACGACCTTATTTCATTCATATCCATTCTCTAGCTTTTATACATAATGCGCCAAAACTAAATCGAACCATCTTCAACTAATCCCCTTGCAGACTGTTCTTGCTATCCGCTTCATATGCCGTGGCTCAGCCCACTTACAGCACATCGCCCCCTGTATACCACATCGCTGCAATTCATCCTATCCCATGCACGCCTCTCACCCTCCTGAATGTTCGGGCCGCAGTACCTGAAGACTTCTTTCATTCTATCCTTTCATCTCTTTTTCGTCTCTTCTCCACTTTGCTTCATCCACTTCTGCCATTCACATCCTCTTTTCGCTCAGGCTTTCCATGAGTCTAAACCATCTAAGCACACACCACTGTGACACAGTCATTCCCTACACGATCATCCCCCCACCCCACACACTGCCTGTTGGCCTCAGGTACTTCCTCACCAGACACGTCCACCTTCACCCGTTCACTCGCATCCTCACAACGCCGTCGGGACCATTACTACGTCGTCGAACATTCCCATCTTTTGCCCTCCGGCAAGTGAGTGACCCTGTCCTCCGTCCCGCACACACTCCTCTGTGTACCCAGGACTGTATCGCTCTCCCCTCTTCCCTCCACCTCCACTCCCGCCGTATGACCCACTCCACCTCCCGTATTTCGTGTCTTGTGCCACGTCCACGCCCTATGTGGCTCAAACACCCCCCATCCTTCGAGGTCTCCCCATGTAGAGCCCCACTTAGATCCTCGCTTCCTCTCCCTCCCTCCCTGCCCTACTTCCTCCACCCTCCTGGTCCTCATTACCTCACTGTGGCACGCATTACCTCGCACCTCTCTTCAGTCACACACTACCACCACACTGGGCCGCCAGCCTCTGGCGAGTCCCCTCCCGTTATATTGTTAGTTTTATGTATAAAGATGATCAGGTGTAGCGTGAGTTTTTGGGGGGTGACTCTGGGTATATTT
Source organism: Panulirus ornatus (assembly GCF_036320965.1). Lineage (NCBI taxonomy): Eukaryota > Metazoa > Arthropoda > Malacostraca > Decapoda > Palinuridae > Panulirus > Panulirus ornatus. Next base: position 5,909,206 of record NC_092280.1, on the reverse strand, counting down.
CCCTAGCGAGGCTCACACACACACACACACACACACACACACACAAAGCGTCTGTATTACTGCTGGCTCTCCAGAGACGCGAAGGAACGCCATCCTACCTCACTGTTCCCTGTAACCGTGTAACGTCCCCCTGAACTGTGTGAGAGAGAGAGAGAGAGAGAGAGAGAGAGAGAGAGAGAGAGAGAGAGAGAGATTAAATCTCAGCCATTATCAAGTCCTGGGCCCTTGGGTGAGGCTGAGCGGAGCTAAGGCCGTCCACCACTACTCCCCTCCTTCTTCTCCTCCTCTGAAGGAGTGGGTGTTGGATGGGCCACACCAGCTAGGTGTAGGTAGCGTGCCTCACCGCCGTCAGGTCTGGCCAGTAAGCGGGGTATCAGTCAATACATTAGCACGTGTAGCAGCAGTTGTCCTCCTCCTGCGAGGTGTGCGATTCCCCTCAGACACGCACTTTGATGTGTGGAACTATAATAAACTAAACAGGCACTTAAGGCACATGAACTATAGAGGTGAAGAACTACTTCAGGAATATGAAATATATATATATATATATATATATATATATATATATATATATATATATATATATATATATATATATATAGGTTTCTTTTATACCTATTCGCCGTTTCAGGCGTTAACAAGATAGCGTTAAGAATAGATGACTGAGCCTTAGAGGGAAAAAATCTTCACGTGTTCCCCGTCTCTGTTCATTCTTTTGGAAAAGTAAAACAGAAGGGGAGGGTTTCCAGCGCATCCCGCTCCCACCTCTTTTAGTCGCCTTCCACGACACGCAGGGAATACGTGGACAGTATTCTTTCTCTCCCTACGAGTCGTAGAAGCCTACCAAAAGGGGGCGGGAGCGGGGGGGCTGGAAACCCTCCCCTTCTTGTATTTCAATTTGTAAAAGGAAACAGATGGAGCCAGGCGGGGAGTGTTCATCCTCCTCGAAGGCTCAGATTGGGGTGTCTAAATGTGTGTGGATGTAACTCAGATGTGAAAAAAGGAGAGATAGATAGTATGTTTGAGGAAAGAAACTTGGATGTTCTGGCTCTGATGAAACGAAGCTCAAGGTTAAAGGGGAAGAATGAATTGGAAATGTCTTGGGAGTAAGTAAGGGGTTGGTGAGAGGAAAAGAGCTAAGGAAGGAGTAGCACTACTCCCGAAGCAGGAGTTGTGAGAGTGTGTGATAGAGTGTAAGAAAGTAAATTCTAAATTGATGCGGGTAAAACTGAAAGTGGATGGCAAGAGATTGGTGACTATTGGTACTTATGCACCTGATCATGAGAGGGAAGATCATGAAGGGCAAGTGTTTTAGGAGCAGTTAAGTGCAGCTTTGGTGCTAGAGACTGGGTATTAGTGATGGGTAATTTAAATGCGAAGGTGAGTATTGTGGCAGTTTAGGGTGTAATTGGTGTATATGGGATGGTAAGTGTTGTGAATGGAAATGGTGAAGAGCTTGTGGATTTGTATGCCAAAGCAAGACTGGTGATTGGGAATACCTGGTTTAAAAGATGAGATATACACAAGTACACTTATGTGAGTAGGAGAAGTGGTCAACGGGCATTATTAGATTACATATTAATTGATAGGCATGTAAAAGAGAGACTTTTGAATGTAAATGTGCTGAGAGGGGCAGCTGATGGAATGTCTGATCATTTCTTGTGAAGGCGAGGGTGAAGATTTGTAGAGGTTCAAAAGAGGAGACGATGTCGGAGAGAAGAGAGCAGTGAGAGTAAGTGTGCTGAGGATGTAAATTGGATGGAGAAAAATTGGAGGAAGTGAAGTGTTTTAGATATCTGGGAGTGGACATGGCAGTGACTGGAACCATGGAAGCGGATGTGAGTCATTGGGTGGGGGAGAGGACGAAAGTTCTGGACGTGATGAAGAATGTGTGGAAAGAGAGAACGTTATCTCGGAGAGCAAAAATGGGTGTGTTTGAAGGAATAGTGGTTCCAACAGTGTTATATGGTTGCGAGGCATGGGATATAGATAGGGTTGTGCGGAGGAAGGTGGATGTGTTGGAAATTAGATGTTTGAGGACAATATGTGGTGTGAGGTGGTTTGATCGAGTAAGTAATGAAAGGTATGAGAGATGTGTGGTAATAAAATTTGTGTGGTTTAGAGAGCAGAAGAGGGTATGTTGAAATGGTTTAGACATATGGAAAGAATGAGTGAGGAAAGATTGACAAAGAGGATATATGTGTCAGAGGCGGAGGGAAGGAGAAGTGGGAGACCACGTTGGAGGTGGAAGAATGGAGTGAAAAAGATTTTAATGGATCGGGGCCTGAATGTACAGGAGGGTGAAAGGCGTGCACGGATAAGAGCGAATTGGAAGGATGTGGTATACCGGGGTCGACGTGCCGTCAATGGACTGAACCAGGACATGGGAAACGTCTCGGGTACACCATGAAAAGGTCTATGGGGCCTGGATGTGGATAGGAAGCTATGGTTTTGGTGCATTGCACATGACAGCTAGAGAAAAGATGTGAGTGGATGTGGCCTTTATATGTTTCCTGGCGCTATCTCGATGTCGCAGGGGGTGGCGATACTGTTTCCTGTCGGGCTAGGTGGCGCCGGGGATGGATAAAGGAGAGCAAGTATGAAAATGTTTATTTGTATAAATGTATATGTGCGTGTATATATATATATATATATATATATATATATATATATATATATATATATATGTGTGTGTGTGTGTGTGTGTGTGTGTGTGTGTGAGTGTGTGTGTGTGTGTGTGTGTGTGTGTGTGTGTGTGTGTCCAGGCACTTAATACAGGAACATTAAGACCAGAGTGCGTGTCATGGCATCGCGTGAGATCCTCATCGCCGACCAGAAGCTTTTACCCATTACCTGTACTGTGCTGGTGGCCAGGTGTGGGGGAACACCTGTCTCTAGTGTGGCCAGGTGTGTGGGGGAACACCTGTCTCTAGTATGGCCAGGTGTGGGGAAGGAACACTTGTCTCTAGTGTGGCCAGGTGTGGGGGAGAAACACCTGTCTAGTGTGGCTAGGTGTGTGGGGGGAACACCTGTCTCTAGCATGTCCACGTGTGGGAAGGAACACCTGCCTTTACACCCCTGGGAAACAGAACACATACACCCTCGACAGCTCATGCCCCTCCCTCATCCTCCTCCTCACTGCGCGTGGCTGGGTGTGTCTGTAACACAGGCAACGCTTTTTATAATGGGTAACACTTGTGACACGCCACCCATGTCCCGTTTAGCATCGTTACTGTGGCGACCATAAACACTCGTCCGCAAGCAGGGCATGGCAGACGGGCCCGCGACCCTTCCGTTAACGTCAGCGTTCAAGCACACATAGTTCCCTGACTCCGTCACCCTTTCTACAACGCCCCCCCGCCTAAGCCTCCAGGCCTGGGCCCACGGCCAACCATGTCTCTTCACCCTCATCAGCCACACCGAAGTCGGTAGTCGAGGACGTCGTCCTCGCTGCCGTCAGCGTCCCGTCCTCGCTTATCTCACAGGTCCTCAGACTCCTCCGGGGAGGTGTGTGGTGGTCCAGTCCGCCCCATAGCCTCACGCTGACCCCAGGACGACGCACGAAGCTGCGAGGAACGCGTCAGTGCCGTCATCGTGACGCCCAGTTACCGTCTCTTGAGATCCTCCCTGCGCCGGGACTCCTCAGATAACAGACACAAACTTTTCGTTCTCGTCGAACTCGCCTCCGCCTCCCTCGTCCGGTTGGTCGTCCTCCATGTCCATCACACGGTTGCACCATTCTCGCCACCCTAACCTAGAGATCCCTCGTCCCCGAGTTGCAGTTCGACACACACACACACACACACACACACACGCGCACACACACACACACACACACACACACACACACACACACACAAACACACACACCTGTACCATCATGTATCACTAAGGGTTAGCTGGCAAGGACGTACCAGAGTAGATAAATTTAGCTCCCACGTTACTTATACCTGGACACTTGCAGACATTATGTATGGACCAACACTTGGATACTGTGGTCACCTGGTACTTGAGGCCGGCCATATAGTGAAGTAGGAAGTACTTCACGTGCTGTGGAAGGGGTCCCTCTTCTGGGTGGATGGGATCCCATGTCTATTGTGGATGGGATCCCTTTTCTATTGTGGTTGGTATCCCTCTTCTGTCGTGGATGGGGTCTTCCTTCTGTTGTTGATGGGGTCACTCTTCTATTGTGGATGGGGTCACCCTTCTATTGTGGATGGGGTCACTCGTCTATTGTGGATGGGGGTCTCTCTTCTATTGTAGATAGAGACCCTTCTCTATTGTGGATGTGGTCCCATTCCTGTTATGAACGAAGTTACCCTTTTCTCTCAAGTATAAGATGTTGCAACTTGAATTGTTCAGACAAAAGTCAGTCTGAAGTAAAGTTTAACTCGGGGAATCATTGCGCCTTAAACACCAGCTTTATGGAAACAATGAGAGGTCGTATTCCATGGCCTGATGATAGAACAATGGTGTATTATATTTTGAGGTCTGTATATCCTGGACGTGGAGAAGTATGCACTAGTGAGAAAGTTTACTGAGAAGGAAAGTATATAGGAAGGACAGATAACAGGAGAGCTGAGGATCCATAACGAGGTTATTTGAGGTCATGATATTGTTTAAGGTGGAGAAAGGATAGTGAAGTGGGTGTATTTCACACCCACCACTCCCTCTGGCTCAACAGCCGACAGAAAAAAGACAGTTAAGAAGGAGCACCATGTTGTATGGAGAAAATATACTGCCTCAGGAATTCTGTAGGAAAGAGAGAAATGTAATAGTTCCTTACTCTGACTGTAGGGGGCGTCTCCAGGGCGGAAGACAGAGAAAGAGATAATATGATAATTCAGCAGATGATGTAGTAAAGAGAAGGGAACATATGTAAACAATTTGGACGGGATATGAGAGGCAGTGTCGCAAAGTGTCTCACAAAGCCCTCTCCCTCCCTCCCTCCCTCCTGCCTCGTGTGTACAGTTCAGTGATGCGAAAAGAAATAAGAAGACGACTACTTCCAAACATATTTCGCCAGGAGGTCGCGCGCCCTCACACGCCCACACAACCAACTGTTAGGAGGAGACGCGGGGTTTCTTCACCCGCCCACGCCATCTACAGTCCACGACAGTCGATATGGAGTGCCATTGTGCTGGTGTAGCTGATGTAGGGCTCTGCCCACGCCCGTCTTGCTCGCGCGGCAGCCGCCCACACCCACCCATTAACGAGTCCCCATCGTACCATTACCATTCTATACATCTGGTCAAAGACCAAGGGTTTCGAACCTGAAGGTCACACCGTCGTGCTAAGGGCCTCAACACGTAAGAAGTATGTACTGTTGCAGGGGTTCCCACATCGGCCTCCACGTTTGGTACCGTGTGACATGAATGTTACATATGCGGCCGTGTCATTATGTGCTCCAGGAAAGGAGCGACATCCGCAGGCTGGGCCTGGGGGGCTGAGGAGTGTCGGAGGAGGAGGAGGAGGAGGAGTGTGTGGGTGTGGTGTGTGATGGCTTACTGAGCTGCCCTTCACAACGACAAGTGGCTCCATCAAAACCCTAACAAACCCCCACTAATGAACCTCTCTGTCTTGGATTCGACTCCTACTGATGTTCCCACTCTCGCGTCTCCTCGTTTTCTCTTTTTCCTCCCGCACCTGCAACAAGAGAGGTGTGAGAGTATTCAGTTATACTGACTGCCTATCTCAATGGGTTCCGAAAGTCTGTCTTCGCAGAAGAGGGTCAAATTCTGCACCCTTGGGTCAGTATTCATGGTTAGCGGTGTTAGTCTACGTGAGGATTTGTTTGCCCCTCTCATGTCTGTGGGTCATATTACTTTGCAAGGTGATGATAATTTCGTTGGTAAGTCGTGAAGCGAAGATATGTGAGTGTTGACCTTGAGGCACGCTGATTGGTGGCCCGCTTGAGGAACTATTTCCACGACACTTGGACGAGAATACCCGCTGATAGTGGCCGTCCTGGGCTCTACCTCGCTGCCCCGCCACACCCCTCACGCCAGCCCGCCCACCCCTGCCCGGTCCTCACCCCCGCCCACCCATCCACCCTTGCCCTTTCATCCACTCCTGCCAGGTCCTCACGCTCCTTCATCCACCCCTGCCAGGTCCTCACGCTCCTTCATCCACTCCTGCCAGGTCCTCACGCCCGCCCATCCACCCCTGCCAGGTCCTTACGCCCCTTCATCCACTCCTGCCAGGTCCTCACGCCCGCCCGCCCACACACCTACCCATGCCTGGTCCTCACGCCCGCCCAACCCTGCCGGATCCTCACGTCCCTTCACGTTCATACTGCTCTTCATCCACACGAGGTATCCTCTGTACCCCAGACACTGATGGCGTAACAGTGTGAATAGGATTAATGAAGGGAAGAAATGAGGAAAGTATTTTAAGAATTGTGGAGGAAATGGAAACCTTTCCTAATGAAAAAAAAAGCCAGGTCATAGTTGTAAGGAAAGACATAAGGGGTGGTGTTCCAAAGTTCCGTGGTGTAGAGAAGGAAACAGATATCAAAACGGCCCACCCTTGAAATGCCAACGACCACACGATAATTATGTGATGATTGGGACACTCACGAGCAGCCAGCTGTCAGGGCAACAACAAATATAATACCTGTAGAAATGGATGGAGTGTTGGCCACGTCCTTTGATTCTATGATCATCAACTATGTAGATGAAAAAGCCTTTTTCCCCTGTCATGTAGCCCAATTTACACACAAAACAAAATGTCACGGACTGTAGCACAATAAGCGAAGGTAAATACAGTAGACGTTAATGTGGCGGTAAATGAATGTATTGTAAATAGAAGGACGTGTGGTAGTGGCAAGATCTGTGCTCGGGCAGGGAGACTCCCGCCCCCCTTCCCCCCCATCCACCCTACGGCCAAGTAAACATTACCACAATGCTTACAGTCAGGGGCTGTTTACTGCGGCCTGACGAATAGATCATCACAGTTAATAGGCACCTGGTGTAGAGAGAGAGAGAGAGAGAGAGAGAGAGAGAGAGAGAGAGAGAGAGAGAGAGAGAGAGAGAGAGAGAGAGAGAGACTGCCTGCTTGTGGCTTCGCTAGGAATTGTAAAACATCCACCCACCCTACGGTCTGGGGCTTATGTCATTCTTGCCCTCACGGTACTGCTGTGATTGGCCCCCCCGAGCGTGCATATTTATCGTCCCGGTTGAGACTAACGCCCTTGTGAACTAGGAGTTGTACTGCAATCATACGCAATATTGACAGCAGTATGTGCGCGTATTCCCAAGCATGATACACATTTTTGTTATGGCTTGGTATATCGTCCAGTGCTGGGAGTTATACACTTGCGGTGCCTCATCCCATGAACTTTCTCTACTGCAAATACAAGTTTTCAAATTTACATGAAGTCCACATTCAACGTCTTTTACATACCGTATTCCATTCATACACAATGATACTACTGCTAGAAAAGAACTGCGTGTCTTTACCTACATTTCAAAGTTAACAGTTCGTCTCCGGTTCCTCAAGAACTCGTAAATACTCCATTATAACTTATATTCATGTTTAAGTCCTAACTTTGACGAGGACAGTTTCGTTCATGAATGAAGACTTTAACATAAGAGAAATAATGGTATTGCTTTGTTCCCTCAGTTGTATTTCTTTGTTGATTTCGAAGAATATCACTGCCGACATTTTCAAACTGATTTGGGAACTTCAAAGGAGGATGCATAGAATATGTCAGCGGGAGGATACATAGCGTAGCCCAGCAGGAAGATACATAGCCTAGCCCAGTAGGAGGATTACATAGCCTAGCCCAGTAGGAAGATACATAGCCTAGCCCAGCAAAAAGATACATAGTCTAGTCCCGCGTAAGATACGTAGCTTAGCCCAATAGGAAGATACATAGCCTAGCTTAGCAGGAAGATACGTAGCCTAGCCCAGCGGAAGATACATTGACTAGGCCAACAAGAGGATTACACAGCCTTGGTCAAAATGACAATATTCGACGGTGTGTGGCAGTAATTACGTTTTCCGTTCATTATGGCTAAAGACGATTTCTGTATAACGATAAAAAGAGATAGGCAGTGATTAAGAAGAAAAAAATATGAGGGGAAAAGAAAGGATAGTAATTGAGACAAATCAGAGAGAGAGAGAGAGAGAGAGAGACGGCGAGGCAGAGATCAACAGTAAGGGAGTGGTGGTGGTGGCGGTGGGTGTGTGTTGGACATATCAGCGACTTCCTGCCGGGGTTTAAGCTTGAAATTTTTGCGCCGGGATGTTTGGTGTTGGGCTGAGCCCGGCCCGGGGACGCCGCACACAACGATTCGACCGTTCTCCGGCAGATCCTTCAACGGGGTTTTCTGATTCACATAAAATACGTAGATCCTTTATTTTTAGATGAAAGGTATTCCGAGTTCTGCTTCTGTAGAACAGCCAGAGGTAACTTTCCTACACTTGTTTTTTTGTATATTTGTCTTGTTTGATGGACATCTCTAGCGTATTGGTGTGTTTCAGTCATTTTTCATTTAGGTTATCTCGTAGCTTCAATATATGCATAAAACCACTATGAAAATGAAACACGGTAATTTCCCAAGTGCACTTTCGTGTAATGATCACATCGTCAGGGGAGATACAAGAATGACATAGAAGACGTAAGACAGTCAGTTGATATACAAGGAAGAGATGTAGCTAAAACGCTATTGGTAAACAAGCGTTACCGGATGGTGGTGTTCGGGGTGATCGAGTTCGGGTCTGGCAGGAAATGACGCCAGACCCGAACACCACCATCCGGTGACGCTTGTTTACCAATAGCGTCTTAGCTACGTCTCTTCCTTGAATATCAACTGACTGACCTACGTCCATCTCATTTTCGTATCTTCTATGAGGATGTGATCGTTACTCGAAAGTGCACTTGGGAACTTAACATGTTTCATTTTCCTTGTGCTGATGCGGGAAACGGCGATCAAGTATGGTATATATATATGTATATATATATATATATATATATATATATATATATATATATATATATATATATATATATTGAATTTTTTATAATGATGGCAGATTAATAGTGTTGACTGTAATATATTGTTCCAAAGAATGTGTTCCACTTCTCACCACACGTATAATCTTTGATTACCAAATTCATAAAATCGTAAAATCTTTTGACCGAAATAATTCATTAATGTGATGCTAAATTAGCCTCGACTCCCGACACTGAGAGTTTTGGAGTGTATATTTGTGTATGTCTTCTACAGCGCCTGTGTGTGTGTGTGTGTGCTTAATGTGTCTGTGAGTGTGTCTGTAAGTGTGTCTAGCATGTATTACGTCAGGGGATGACGTCAGTGAGGGGCGGCCTTTCCCAGAGGTATTTTAGACCAGTAAACTAGACCAGCCGGAGAGGGGGGGGGGGGGGGACGGAAGCCCCCCTTGCCCCGTACATTGTTGTCCCGGGGGGGCCAACCTGACAGACACTCTCACTGGCTGCCTCTCACTCAGGTACTCTCACCTACTGCTTCTCACTCTCACTCACTGACTTCCTCTAACTTATTCTAACTGCCTTTCGCTTAAACACTGACTGGCTGCCTCTCACCCTCATAATGATGCTGGCTGCTCTCACCATGATAACGATGCTGGCTGCCTCACACCCAGACTCTCTTAATGCCTGCCGCTCACTCAGACACTCCCACTGGCTGCCTCTCACCCCTGACACATTTACTTACTGCCTCTCGCTGATTACCTCTCACACGCACACTTCCACAGATATCAGACACCGTCAGCCACGGGCTTCGGGGAAGCCTCGGTCCTTGGCTTCCAGACATCCTCAGCGAGCGTCGTCAGGCTAAGGCTGTCGGCTTCCGAAGGACCATCTCTACCTTCCAGTCCCTCACCTGTGGCGTCTCACACGCATGTGGAGCCCTTGTGCCTCCATACCCATATATACGATGTCACGATGGATGTATCTGCTCGATTGATAAAGGCCCTGCAGACCAGATCGCCTCTCAGAACATCCCTACCATCCGCCAACCACGTCACCACACAGCAGCCTTGCCCCCAGCCCTGTCTCACTCCGTGCCCTCTCACTTGGCCACCAGACCTCATAGGGTTGTTCGAACTTAAATTTCTCCGTGTCACTCTCAACAATAGACCAAGCTGGAGGGAACACGGGATTACCATCATCAAATCCTCCACCTCTCGTCTTTACATTAATTGTCGACTCCGGTCACTTGGACTCAATAACATCGACTTATCTTTAATTATTCGTAGCGTCTGTTTCCCTCGCCTGCTCTCTCCACCATAAGGGTCAACAGGAATATGAAAACGACCTGCAACATGATCTTCGGTCCCTCCTGCAGCGCAAGAGATACTCAACCCAATAGCCCTCCCGAAGCTCTTCAAACATTGGCCGGTGGTAGAAGAAATTATACTGCACCATACCCGCCACCGTCAACACTACCGCCCGAGATACCTTGTCCCAGTGTTGCCATTCGACGCCATATAAGCATCATATACGAGTTCGTAGAGAAACATTACAAGATATACCCCTGTCCCCACCAGTGTGAACATCATCATTAACTATCTGTCCATAACACTTGAACCAGAAACCAACTAGGTATCAAGAGACTGTCTCTAGATTTAACCTCCTCATTCTCCCAACCCCCTGATGTTTACACTTTAGGTTTTCTTTATATGTTTTAAGATTTTCTCACGGTTAACAAAAAAAACCACATTATCATTATTATTATTGTTATTATTATTATTATTATTATTATTATTATTATTATTAGTAGTAGTAGTAGTAGTAGTAGTAGTAGCAGTAGTAGTAGTTGTAGTAGTGTAGTAGTAGTAGTAGTTGTAGTAGTGTAGTAGTAGTAGTAGTAGTAGTTGTTGTTGTTGTTATTGTTATTGTTGGTAGTAGTTGCAGTAGTAGTGTTTTATAATTATCTTTACGGGACTCATTTATCGATATCATTTTATGTACCTCTCACTCCAACCCTAGCCGTTAACTGTTATTGAAGGCACACACTGATATCGCTTCTCACTCACACACACTCACAAAAACTATCCCCCACCTGTTGTATGTTTGTGTACATTTGTTTTCAGGTTGTTTGCGTAAGGCGAGAGTGTTTCTGTGAAGATATGTGTATTTTTCCTGGTGTACGATCCCTTCTATACCCTCATGTAAGTCGATTTGGAAGAAGGCCATCTAAAACAACACACTAACGTTTTTATCATGTCTGCTGTCCCTTTGGTAGTGTGTGTGGGTCAGTTTGGCTCGTATTACTTCACCACACGCCTATCGCAGACTGTGTACTTCCCAGCGTTGCCCTGCCAACACGCCGAGCTCATTTTACCTTCTTGCTGTTTAGTATGTATTCTAATTCCAGAAGGATGAAATTTGGTCATTCAAATAAGTTATTTTATCGTGGCTTAGGGAATAGCGCGTTAGGAGGCGTTGGACCACGTCCAAATAGCACTAGAACAGAGATAGTCTGGTAGCTGTTTTACTTTATCGCGTCTCTCTCAGGTGCCTCTCTCTCTCTCTCTCTCTCTCTCTCTCTGCGTGGCACGTCCGGCCCGCCACGCTTCCGGCAGATGAAGCTTGTCAGTGGGAAACATACGATAGTCACAGGTTTACGACGAGGGAGTTGCTGGGTTTGCGCATGCCGGGTATGTTGTCGCCTCCGCCGCCCGGGTCTGCCAGGCGCAGGCGCAGCCCCGACCAGCTGACGACGTCGCGACGCTCGGCCTCTCATTAAGTCTTATACATATCCTGAGGAATGTGGGCCGGGTAGATTGCCTCACCTCTCTCCCTCCTTGTAAACACTTCCCTTCAGTCGGTGTGCCAATAGTAGGTGTGACCTGCATCATTTGAGGACATGCGGGCGGGTAATTGATTACACTTGTCCTTTCGCGAGAGTTCATGTATCCTCGTCACCCTTCCCGTGTACTGTGCAAGGTACGCATCCCAGGTTTTAACCCCAGACTACGGCCGCTGCCGGGAACATCTGAACTGCTTGCCATACCAGAACGGGAAACACGCGATTGTTTTGACCATCAAGACACTTTCCTGTATCCTGTGCAAGGCTGCAGGATTTTAAGCTTGGTTGTTGGTTGTTTGGGCTTTAGCGAAGCCTATCAACAGCCGGGGTCATTCAGGTCGTCAGCTTCAAACTGCATTAACTGATCCGCAAAATCTTTTAACATTTTCTTCAGGTGTTAAGATAATTCCAAGATCACATTCACTACGTACGTGGCCCGTTAAGTCTTAAGTGTACAGTAAATAATTAATTGATTTCCTTATAAAGTAATTGTTCGTACAAATATTCGCTAAATCCCCCATATAGTATTATAATATTAGTTCATAAGAAGCATCATGCGATGAGATCTACTTTTACAGAAAAAATTGAGTTACCATTTTCTCAGAAATCATTTTAACTGGTTGATTTCTGACAGATTTGCTAACGCTAGATTTTTTTGGGCATATCTGGCATCAGGCTCAGTAGATACATTGTGTTAATGCTGTTATACCCTATTTTTCATACCTAATCGTTATTTGCTGACGGAAGGTCATAGAAATATGTGTAAGTGAATCTGGGCACTCAATTTGTGCTTTTCTATCAAACATTTTGTTGTTGAAGACATAGATTAGACGAGTCTTTGGCAGAGGGGCCCATCTCATGCCTACAGGATATGGCAGCAGCTTGACAGCGATGTCGAATTACAGAAATTCAAGATCTCAACAGGAAAAATAGGAAACACTCATGATCGCCTCTTCCCACAATGAACAGCTTTCATCTCATCTCTTCTGCTCTCCTAATCCAACACACATCATATTTACACACTCCCAGTATACAGGGGGATAAGTGAATATGGCACCAAAAATACATACCCAATAAACCACTTCAAACACATTCCAGTAAACTTGCACCCCACATGATTTTTAGCACAGAACTATCCTCTTGTTTTTCCTCTTTATCTTTCTTGTCCACCCCGATCTTTTTCTTCCTTAACCGGCGAATGATAAAAGAGAAAACATCAATCAGTGTACGATAATTAGCTAGTGCTCTTTGCCAACGCTCATGTCGGCTCTCATTTATCAAGTGATGACCGGCCTTGCGTGGTAATGCCCTTCCAAATATTTACGGAGAGAGGGAACAGAATTTATACAACTGGTTAGCATTTGTCAGTGTTGCGGTCTCATCATTCAGCTAAACTACTTCTCTTATCGCACTGCCTCATTTGATAATCCAGCTTGAAGAACTCTAGATTAAATATTTAGTCCTACAGATTGATATATAGAGATACCCCAAGTTATATGGTAACAGGGGCCATAATGCATACATACGGACACTCAGATGTGAACAAGGATGATCAGAAGTCCTTAAGGACATTCAGAGGCTGTTTGAACCCTCTGATTTCCTGAAAAAACAAAATATGGATGACCCTGAGGATTCCACGACCACTACCTGCGTTTTTATAGGTGGTCAGGTTAGGATAGGGTGGGTGCACACCTGACCTAACCTAGCCCAGACCTGACCTAACCTAGCCCAAACCTGAGCTATCCAAGCCTAAACCTGACTTAACCTAGTATAAGCCTGACGACTTAACCTAGCCCAATCCTCACCTAACTTAGTTAAAACCTGGCCTAACCCAGCGTAAACCTGACCTAACCTAGCCCAAACCTTACCTAACCTAGCTTAAACCTGACCTAATTTAGGCTAAACCTGACCTAATCTACCTAAACCTAACCTAACCTAGCCCAAACCTGATCTAACTAAGCCTAGTTATAATAATTGTATGGGGAGGGGACGAATCCTCAGATGAACCCTAAAATATACTTAAATCCAAACCAAAATATTGCCGTTTTCTCATTCCTGACTAAAGTTACCACATTCGAATTCAGATGAATTCAATAACATTCATTTATCACGAATAATTCTCCTTATGTTTATCCGATCTTATTCTTCAAACTGTCCAGCGTATGTAAACACACTGCTCGTATGTCCATCAAGCGGCCAACATGTCCGTACATACATATATATCTGAGCGTCCGTTTGACAGCTTCATAAAACAAATAAGGAACTCGCTTGGTGTCCCCCCCCCTTTTTTTTTTCAAGACCAGTAATTATGACATATGGCAGCCCTTTAATTACTTAAGTCGTTCGACCAGTTTAATTTTAGACGCGGAACTAGAATGTCATAACAACGCAGTACAACCACTTTAGTATGTTAGTTTAGTGGTAATTTTAGCGTAGAATAACACCCATATTGTACATCAACGGAATATATATATATATATATATATATATATATATATATATATATATATATATATATATATATATATATATATATATATATCATAGCCTAGCGGTAGCGCTACCGCCTGCCACGCGGGGGCTCCGGATTCGATCCTGGCTGTTGGAAGTTTGTGTATGTGTATGTCTTAGTTCAGTTAAGAAATGTATCTCTTTTTCTTGGGTATTTTATAGGATCTTGTGGTATCGAAGGTCAAACAACCCCCAAAACTGTATAATGGCTTGTTTGGTACTTAAGTCTCAGTGAGACGAACCCATAGTATGGAGACCTTCCTACAAGCCTTACTACACTAGGCACAGGACAATGATTATATGCGAGCTATTTCTACTTTTCTAATGGTGTCACAGGTTTATATAGACCTGTCATGAATATTTGTAAAATTGGTCAGCCACTCCACGACACTATAAGAGAATTTCATTCTATAAGTCTTACAAAGTCATTTCAATGGTATCTGATCGCTCAATGTGGACGCAACGGAGGATAGGAATTTCGATCCTTTATAGCAACCATACCCCACGCGTGGGCGAGTTAAGGGGCACCAAGGTCCGCTTCGGTTTATTTCTGATATATAAAACTCCTGCAGCAGATTGCAGGCAGATATAATTATTTAGAGGATGTTGTTGTTAACTGATGATTATAATAATGCGGCGTACGCCTTCAGATGCACTCCCACCCCTTTTCTCTCGTCTCGACCCGCTTTTAATTTCAAAATAAACATGCGAGCGGGAGATGCCAGCGCCCCAGTTCCTGTGGCGCGTGTACTCAACGTGATGAGCCACCCTGTGGCGGGTGTACCTGGTGCATCATGTGTCCACCCTCTTGTGTTGGATATAATAATGATGATGATGATGATAATGATAATAAAATGATAGGGCTTTCATATGCGCTCATACGTGCTAGCCTATCCCACTCTACCATGATAGGGTGTTTGTTGACCGCTATCGGCGTTTGAGGTAGCATCAGAGAAGTGGCGAAGGTCAGCTCATATGCTTACATCCACTCGCAGGTTGTGATGTATTATGCATCGAAACCAGAGCTCCTTATCCATATCCAGGCCCCACTGACCTTTTTGTGGTTACCCCTGACCGCTTCGTATGCCATGGTTCAGCCCATTGACAGCACGTCGACCCTTGTATATCACAGAGCTCAAATTCCCTGTATCTAATTCATGCCTGAACGTTCAGGCCCCGGTGAGTCAAAGCCTCTCTCTATCTTTCCATCTCGTCCTCGGCCTCTCCTTCCTCTTTGTTCCCGTGCCTCTCGACACATACATCTTGTTAGTCTGTTTATCCTAACCCATCCTCTCCGTGTGTCCAGACCATATCAGCACACCCTGCTCGCTCAGCCATCTCAAACATACTCCTATGACTCTCTCTCTCTCTCTCTCTCTCTCTCTCTCTCTCTCTCTCTCTCTCTCTCTCTCTCTCTCTCTCTCAGTCATTCCTCTTTCGATCTACCCTCACATCACATATCCTTAAGGCATTTCATTGCCAACACATCTGCCCACTTCCGTACGTTTGCATTTACGTCCCACGACTCTCATCCATACGACAGCATCTGCTGCCGTGTCTACTTCCAGGTATCTACAGCACTCGACTTCCTCCAGGTTCTGTCCATTTAAACTCAGACTCGAACACGCCTATCTCTCCTCCCTGCTAATCTTCATTTACCTTATTTCTAGTCGCATTAACTATCAACTCCTTTCATACAGTCCCAAACTCAGACACCAGCCTCTGCAGTTTCTCACTTGATTCTGCTACCAGAGCCGTGCCATCGGCGAACAACAACTGACTCCCGGAACAGACGGCAAATCCGTCTTTTTCTCAAAAACCCTCGCATTTACGTACCTCACAACCCCATCCTAAACATTAAACGGATATGGTAACACCACACACCCTTGACTCAGACCCACCTTCATCAAGAAGTACTCTGCGCATATCTTACTCTTTCGATACGAATTCCTTACTGGTGCTAGCAGCTCTCCTCCCGCACCATAATCGTAGCACCTTCAACTGAGCATCTCTATTCACCTTATCGTTACGCCTTCTACTGATCCGTAAATGTCTCATAGAAATCCCTTTCGTCCTCTGAGTATTTCCCACATTATTTCTTCAAATAATAATAATAATAATAATAATAATAATAATAATAATAATGATAATACCAATTGCCCGCCAGCAGGGTGTATGGCAGCAACCCAAGCCTTGAGCCACAAGCACCGCCCTCTGGCCCCATTCTCCCTATTGTACTAAGATTTCCCAGTGTCTTACATGCTCACCGTCCAGAACAATTTAGAGCAATATATATATATATATATATATATATATATATATATATATATATATATATATATATATATTTTTTTTTTTTTTTTTATACCTCGTCGCTGTCTCCCGCGGTTGCGAGGTAGCGCAAGGAAACAGACGAAAGAAATGGCCCAACCCCCCCCATACACATGTACATACACACGTCCACACACGCAAATATACATACCTACACAGCTTTCCATGGTTTACCCCGGACGCTTCACATGCCTTGATTCAATCCACCGACAGCACGTCAACCCCTGTATACCACATCGCTCCAATTCACTCTATTCCTTGCCCTCCTTTCACCCTCCTGCATGTTCAGGCCCCGATCACACAAAATCCTTTTCACTCCATCTTTCCACCTCCAATTTGGGCTCCCTCTTCTCCTCGTTCCCTCCACCTCCGACACATATATCCTCTTGGTCAATCTTTCCTCACTCATTCTCTCCATGTGCCCAAACCATTTCAAAACACCCTCTTCTGCTCTCTCAACCACGCTCTTTTTATTTCCACACATCTCTCTTACCCTTACGTTACTTACTCGATCAAACCACCTCACACCACACATTGTCCTCAAACATCTCATTTCCAGCACATCCATCCTCCTGCGCACAACTCTATCCATAGCCCACGCCTCGCAACCATACAACATTGTTGGAACCACTATTCCTTCAAACATACCCATTTTTGCTTTCCGAGATAATGTTCTCGACTTCCACACATTTTTCAAGGCTCCCAAAATTTTCGCCCCCTCCCTCACCCTATGATCCACTTCCGCTTCCATGGTTCCATCCGCTGACAGATCCACTCCCAGATATCTAAAACACTTCACTTCCTCCAGTTTTTCTCCATTCAAACTCACCTCCCAATTGACTTGACCCTCAACCCTACTGTACCTAATAACCTTGCTCTTATTCACATTTACTCTTAACTTTCTTCTTCCACACACTTTACCAAACTCCGTCACCAGCTTCTGCAGTTTCTCCCATGAATCCGCCACCAGCGCTGTATCATCAGCGAACAACAACTGACTCACTTCCCAAGCTCTCTCATCCCCAACAGACTTCATACTTGCCCCTCTTTCCAAGACTCTTGCATTTACCTCCCTAACAACCCCATCCATAAACAAATTAAACAACCATGGAGACATCACACACCCCTGCCGCAAACCTACATTCACTGAGAACCAATCACTTTCCTCTCTTCCTACACGTACACATGCCTTACATCCTCGATAAAAACTTTTCACTGCTTCTAACAACTTGCCTCCCACACCATATATTCTTAATACCTTCCACAGAGCATCTCTATCAACTCTATCATATGCCTTCTCCAGATCCATAAATGCTACATACAAATCCATTTGCTTTTCTAAGTATTTCTCACATACATTCTTCAAAGCAAACACCTGATCCACACATCCTCTACCACTTCTGAAACCACACTGCTCTTCCCCAATCTGATGCTCTGTACATGCCTTCACCCTCTCAATCAATACCCTCCCATATAATTTACCAGGAATACTCAACAAACTTATACCTCTGTAATTTGAGCACTCACTCTTATCCCCTTTGCCTTTGCACAATGGCACTATGCACGCATTCCGCCAATCCTCAGGCACCTCACCATGAGTCATACATACATTAAATAATCTTACCAACCAGTCAACAATACAGTCACCCCCTTTTTTAATAAATTCCACTGCAATACCATCCAATATATATATATATATTTTTTTTTTTTTTTTGCTTTGTCGCTGTCTCCCGCGTTTGCGAGGTAGCGCAAGGACAACCACATGTTTACCAAATGGCGTCCTAGCTTCGTCTCTTCGATGTATATCAACTGACTGTTATATTTCTCTCTTGTGTCTCCCCTGATGATTTGATTATTACACGAAAGTGCACTTGGGAACTTTCCGTGTTTCATTTTCCCCGTGGACTCATAAGAATATCTTGATCACGCGCAAAATTGTGATCCTTTCCAATATGTATATATATATATATATATATATATATATATATATATATATATATATATATATATATATATATATATATATATATAACCAGTAGACGCAACATTTATTAATGAACTGACGCCTATCTCAAATAAGGCATTTATATCATGACGGGTATATAGACTAACTGACATTATCGAGTTGTTTTAGATGTAAACTTTGGCGGCATCATCGGCCGTTGTGTGTGGTGGATAGGCTTTGAGCGGCTCCCACCCCCGGCAGCCGGTGCGTCACTCCCCCGCCATGTTAAGGTCACATGATAAAATACTTCCTCGGAGACATCATCCTCGGGGGGAGGAGGTGTTTAATAGTTTCCTACCTTGGTAGATGTCTATAAATATATGCACACGCATCCACACAGATACACATACCACACGAGGGAATATGGCCAAAAACGAAAGAAGTAGGTTAGGAGGAGAGTGGGGAGATGATCATGTCATAGTCGAATATTGAATTGTTGGAATATGGAAAAATAAATATAAATACAGAAAATATGAAGGAAAGGTTTAAAAAAGTTATGTGGCGAAGTTCATGAGATGGATACCCCACGGATGTACGAATAAGTAACCAACAGACTTGTGTGTATATATATATATATATATATATATATATATATATATATATATATATATATATATATATATATATATTTGCATAGATGTGCAAGTGTAAATACATATGGAGGGTATATATTTACACACGCATACTGATGAACTGTGTTGGTAAGCTTGTAACTGACCTGTAGTTTGTAAGTTGGCATGTGATTGACCTGCAGTTTATAGTGGATTTGACCTGTAGTTTGTAAATAAGCGTGTAACTAACCTGCACTTTATATATATGTGAACATAATCTGTAGTTGTTTTACTAACGTGCAATTGACCAGTTAATTGTTGAATAGCATTATCCTGACCTAATATTTGTGAAGTGTGAGAGATTAACTTGTTGATCATGTTAGGGTGAGAGTGATGTATAAACCTCGACATGAGAGGCAGACCTGTAGATCGTGATGTGAATATGTGAGTGACTTGTCGCGTGTTAGTGTGAAATTGACTCGAATTTCGAGATGAGTGTGGTCGATTTGTAGCTTGTTAGTGTGAGACTTGCTTGTAATGTGTCATTGTGTATTTGTGTGATAATGACCTGTAGTCTGGCAGTAAATGGAGACTGACTTGTAGTGTGTCGCTGTGAGAGTGACCTGTAGTGTGTCAGTGTGAGTGACCTGTAGTGTGTCAGTGTGAGAGTGACCTGTAGTGTGTCAGTGTGAGAGTGACCTGTAGTGTGTCACTGAGAGTTACCTATAGTATGTCGCTGTGAGAGTGACCTGTAGTGTGTCAGTATGAGAGTGACCTGTAGTGTGTCACTGAGGCTGACCTGAAGTGTGTCACTGAGAGTGACCTGTCGTGTGTCACTGTGAGGCTGACCTGTAGTGTGTGACCTGTAGTTTACGTGACACTATGACCTGTACAGTACGTCAGGACTGACCTGTAGCCTCGGCGGGAGGGAGTCCAGACGTGGTGGCGGAGGAGGGCGGGTCCTCAAGAGGAGGAGGCGGAGGCGGAGGAGGAGGCGATAGTAGTAGTAGTAGTGCAGGAGGCGGCTCCTGCCGGAGGCTCAGGCCCCTGGTGGCAGCCGGCACCGGTCGCCCTCGCCACCGCTACCACCCCCCAGGCGCTTCACAACACGAGCCAAGATGCCCTGATCACTACAACCACAACACTCACAACACACGATCACCTTTGCTTCAGTAGCCTGCGAGCACACATCACTGTACGTGGGTGTTGTGGAGGTGGGAGGCCGAGGTGGACTAGGTGGGACGGAAGGAGGTGGTGGAGGGTGCCGGTTCAGTGGGCTGGTGGTGGGTTGGCACTGGCGCTCCGGGACCCACACACACACACACACACACACACACACACACACACACACACACACACACACACACACACCTCCCGCCAGCCTAGCTCTTCCCGCTGGTATTTTTAAAGTCATATGGACAGCGGCCATATACGACATCTCGCGGCCCGCAACACACACACACACACACACACACGCCGCCCGCCCAGGTGATGACACGCTCCCCAACACCCACCCACCGACCAACACAGTGTTACCTGCGGTACTCCCGGCCATGTGTTTCCTGCCACCTAACCCACCTCTCCAGGTTTGCTGGGAATCCTCTGGCAATACAGTGTTGCTTGGTAGCCTCTTAGGCTTGCTGAGAGAACTCCGTGGCAACACAGTGTTGCCTGTTAGCCTCCCTAGGCTTGTTGAGAGAATTCCGTGGCAATACAGTGTTGCCTCTTAGCTTCCTAGGCTTGCTGAGAGAATTCCGTGGCAACACAGTGTTTCCAGTTAGCCTCTTAAGCTTGCTGGGAATCCTCTGGCAACACAATGTTTCCAGTTAGCCTCTTAGGCTTGCTGGGAATCGTCTGGCAACACAGTGTTTCCAGTTAGCCTCTTAGACTTGCTGGGAATCTTCTGGCAACACAGTGTTTCCAGTTAGCCTCTTAGGACTTGCTGGGAATCTTCTGGCAACACAGTGTTTCCAGTTAGCCTCCTAGGCTTGCTGGGAATCGTCTGGCAACACAGTGTTTCCTGCCATTCCCATAGGCTTGCTAAAAAAGGAAAGAAATCCTCCCGCAACACAGTTTTCCTTGCCGTCTGCAGATGACGTAGTGTTTCATGTCACCCCCCCCCCCCCCCACCAAGGTTGTGGCTGTATGTAACCCAACAGAGTCGAGTCGCTGAGAAATGTGACCTATCACCTCTCCCTCCCTGACCTCGAGACTCAACCCACCTGCACGCTGCAGCTGTGTTGGGTCTCGTTCCTTCCTTTACAGCTATTACTCCGGGTTCATTTTTTTTTTTTTTTTGTCCCATCAAAGAGCTGTTTCCTTGTATGATCCCGCCATAAGCATGACCACGTAACATATGCAAAGCCAATGCGTTACATGATGACTGTAACATGTATACTGCAAAGCCACTGCGTTATATGATGACTGTGTGGCTGTTTGCGAGTCTCGCTGGAGGGGTTTGGCCGTTGTGAAGTTTGTTTCCTCACTACCACAGCTAAGCTTTGGAACTCTTTACCTACCACAGCTAAGCTTTGGAACTCTTTACCTACCACACAGCTAAGCTTTGGAACTCTTTACCTACCACACAGCTAAGCTTTGGAACTCTTTACCTACCACAGCTAAGCTTTGGAAGTCTTTACCTACCACACAGCTAAGCTTTGGAACTCTTTACCTACCACACAGCTAAGCTTTCGAACTCTTTACCTACCACACAGCTAAGCTTTGGAACTCTTTACCTGCCACACAGCTAAGCTTTGGAACTCTTTACCTACCACACAGCTAAGCTTTGGAACTCTTTACCTACCACACAGCTAAGCTTTGGAACTCTTTACCTACCACACAGCTAAGCTTTGGAACTCTTTACCTTCTCACGCACCTTTCCAAGCGCTCACACTTGACCCCTTTTGGAAAAGGCAAGTTTTCAACTTTGTTCAGAATTCTCCAATGATGTCTTTCTCCCCATCTCTCTTCCCATCCCTCTTGTACTGTATCCGGCTGTATTCATCTGGAGCCGTGACCGGAGCCTTACGTGTAACGTGAGTATTTCCTGCCATCCTCCCCTCCCCTCAGTGGTGGCACTGGTGGAAGGGGTGAGGGGGTGTGTGTGCCATCACCAGTCCTCCCCTTCCCTCAGTGGTGGCACTGGGGGTGGTGGGGGTGAGGGGGATGTGCCATCACCAGTCCTTCCCTTCCCTCATTGGTGGCACTGGGGGTGAGGGGGGTGAGGGGGATGTGCCATCACCAGTCCTCCCCTTCCCTCATTGGTGGCACTGGGGGTGGTGGGGTGAGGGGGATGTGCCATCACCAGTCCTCCCCTTCCCTCAGTGGTGGCACTGGGGGTGGGTGGTGGGGGTGAGGGGTGTGTGCCATCACCAGTTCTCCCCTTCCCTCAGTGGTGGCACTGGGGATGGGGGGGTGAGGGGGATGTGCCATCACCAGTCCTCCCCTTCCCTCAGTGATGGCACTGGGGATGGGGGGGATGAGGGGGATGTGCCATCACCAGTCATCCCCTTCCCTCAGTGATGGCACTGGGGATGGGGGGGTGAGGGGGATGTGCCATCACCAGTCCTCCCCTTCCCTCAGTGGTGGCACTGTAGCCGTGGGGGGAAGGGTGGAGGGGGGGGTGTGTTGTGGGTACCATCACCAGCACTTCAGACTGACTCATATGACAATAATGGTGGGAATGGTGCCAACACCACCGCCTGCCCGCCTGCCTCTGCCACCATCATTATCCTCTCCCAACGCCGCCCCCGTCCCGCTTGCTCTGTTGGTTACTGTACCTGTGTTACTGGCTTTGTTAGGGACCGTTACTGGCTTTGTTAGGGGCCCTTACTGGCTTTGTTAGGGACCGTTACTGGCTTTGTTAGAGACCGTTACTGGCTTTGTTAGGGACCCTTACTGGCTTTGTTAGGGACCGTTACTGGCTTTGTTAGGGACCGTTACTGGCTTTGTTAGGGACCGTTACTGGCTTTGTTAGGGACCCTTACTGGCTTTCAAAGGTCTTACGTTGTGTTCAAAGGTCGTACCGTCGTGTTCAAAGGTCGTACCATCGTGTTCAAAGGTCGTACCATCGTGTTCAAAGGTCGTACCATCGTGTTCAAAGGTCGTACCGTCGTGTTCAAAGGTCTTACGTTGTGTTCAAAGGTCGTACCATCGTGTTCAAAGGTCGTACCGTCGTGTTCAAAGGTCTTACGTTGTGTTCAAAGGTCGTACCATCGTGTTCAAAGGTCGTACCGTCGTGTTCAAAGGTCTTACGTTGTGTTCAAAGGTCGTACCATCGTGTTCAAAGGTCTTACGTTGTGTTCAAAGGTCGTACCATCGTGTTCAAAGGTCGTACCATCGTGTTCAAAGGTCGTACCATCGTGTTCAAAGGTCTTACGTTGTGTTCAAAGGTCGTACCATCGTGTTCAAAGGTCTTACGTTGTGTTCAAAGGTCGTACCATCGTGTTCAAAGGTCTTACGTTGTGTTCAAAGGTCGTACCGTCGTGTTCAAAGGTCTTACGTTGTGTTCAAAGGTCGTACCATCGTGTTCAAAGGTCTTACGTTGTGTTCAAAGGTCGTACCATCGTGTTCAAAGGTCTTACGTTGTGTTCAAAGGTCGTACCATCGTGTTCAAAGGTCTTACGTTGTGTTCAAAGGTCGTACCATCGTGTTCAAAGGTCTTACGTTGTGTTCAAAGGTCGTACCATCGTGTTCAAAGGTCGTACCGTCGTGTTCAAAGGTCTTACGTTGTGTTCAAAGGTCGTACCATCGTGTTCAAAGGTCTTACGTTGTGTTCAAAGGTCGTACCATCGTGTTCAAAGGTCTTACGTTGTGTTCAAAGGTCGTACCATCGTGTTCAAAGGTCGTACCGTCGTGTTCAAAGGTCTTACGTTGTGTTCAAAGGTCGTACCATCGTGTTCAAAGGTCGTACCATCGTGTTCAAAGGTCTTACGTTGTGTTCAAAGGTCGTACCATCGTGTTCAAAGGTCTTACGTTGTGTTCAAAGGTCGTACCATCGTGTTCAAAGGTCGTACCATCATGTTCAAAGGTCGTACCATCGTGTTCAAAGGTCGTACCGTCGTGCTCAAAGGTCGTACCGTCGTGTTCAAAGGTCTTACGTTGTGTTCAAAGGTCGTACCGTCGTGTTCAAAGGTCGTACCGTCGTGTTCAAAGGTCGTACCATCGTGCTCAAAGGTCGTACCGTCGTGTTCAAAGGTCTTACGTTGTGTTCAAAGGTCGTACCGTCGTGTTCAAAGGTCGTACCGCCGTGTTCAAAGGTTGTACCGTCGTGTTCAAAGGTCGTACCGTCGTGTTCAAAGGTCGCACCGTCGTGTTCAAAGGTCGTACCACCATGTTCAACGGTCGTACCACCATGTTCAAAGGTCGTACCACCATGTTCAAAGGTCGTACCATCGTGTTCAAAGGTCGTACCGTCGTGTTCAAAGGTCGTACCATCGTGTTCAAAGGTCGTACCGTCGTGTTCAAAGGTCGTACCATCGTGTTCAAAGGTCGTACCATCGTGTTCAAAGGTCGTACCATCGTGTTCAAAGGTCGTACCGTCGTGCTCAAAGGTCGTACCGTCGTGTTCAAAGGTCTTACGTTGTGTTCAAAGGTCGTACCGTCGTGTTCAAAGGTCGTACCGTCGTGTTCAAAGGTCGTACCGTCGTGTTCAAAGGTCGTACCATCGTGTTCAAAGGTCGTACCGTCGTGTTCAAAGGTCGTACCGTCGTGTTCAAAGGTCGTACCATCGTGTTCAAAGGTCGTACCATCGTGTTCAAAGGTCGTACCACCATGTTCAAAGGTCGTACGTCGTGTTCAAAGGTCGTACCGTCGTGTTCAAAGGTCGTACCATCGTGTTCAAAGGTCGTACCATCGTGTTCAAAGGTCGTACCGTCGTGTTCAAAGGTCGTACCGTCGTGTTCAAAGGTCGTACGTCGTGTTCAAAGGTCTTACGTTGTGTTCAAAGGTCGTACCATCATGTTCAAAGGTCGTACCATCGTGTTCAAAGGTCGTACCACCATGTTCAAAGGTCGTACCATCGTGTTCAAAGGTCGTACCATCGTGTTCAAAGGTCGTACCGTCGTGTTCAAAGGTCGTACCGTCGTGTTCAAAGGTCGTACCATCGTGTTCAAAGGTCGTACCGTCGTGTTCAAAGGTCGTACCGTCGTGTTCAAAGGTCTTACGTTGTGTTCAAAGGTCGTACCGTCGTGTTCAAAGGTCTTACGTTGTGTTCAAAGGTCGTACCATCGTGTTCAAAGGTCTTACGTTGTGTTCAAAGGTCGTACCATCGTGTTCAAAGGTCTTACGTTGTGTTCAAAGGTCGTACCATCGTGTTCAAAGGTCTTACGTTGTGTTCAAAGGTCGTACCGTCGTGTTCAAAGGTCGTACCGTCGTGTTCAAAGGTCGTACCATCGTGTTCAAAGGTCGTACCGTCTACCGTCGTGTTCAAAGGTCTTACGTTGTGTTCAAAGGTCGTACCGTCGTGTTCAAAGGTCGTACCGCCGTGTTCAAAGGTTGTACCGTCGTGTTCAAAGGTCGTACCGTCGTGTTCAAAGGTCGCACCATCGTGTTCAAAGGTCGAACCGTCGTGTTCAAAGGTCGTACCATCGTGTTCAAAGGTCATACCGTCGTGTTCAAAGGTCGTACCATCGTGTTCAAAGGTCGTACCGTCGTGTTCAAAGGTCGTACGCACTGCCGTCCTGAAGGCGCTGACCTCGACGAGGTCTCCACCAGATGAACAGAACTTGTGTCCTGAGGAATTTAAGTAATCACGTCAGACCAGAACACAACACCGTAACTCAGACTCAAGTCTTGGCTTCCCTTATGATGTCAAGTCGCAGGCCATACTTAGGCTCTTGTCACTTGCCCCAGCAGGTGACACTTTCCGAGAACAGTATGTCAGGAGGACAAGGACTAGTGCCAGCGGGAGACCTGGCGAATCTGATGCCACCACCACTGGCCTGGTGTACTAGGGCAGTCCCCCGGCCACTTCATGCTACCACTGCCTTTACTGACCTGGTGTACTAGGGCAGACCCCAGCCACTACTGACCTGGTGTACTAGGGCAGACCCCAGCCACTTCCTGCTACCACCGCCAACACTGACCTGGTGTACTAGGGCACACCCCGGCCACTTCCTGCCACCACCGCCACCACTGACATGGTGTACTAGGGCAGCCCCCGGCCACTTCCTGCCAACGTTACCTGCCTGCTCCTGCCTGACATTCGGGCTGCCCCATCGGC
Source organism: Panulirus ornatus (assembly GCF_036320965.1). NCBI lineage: Eukaryota > Metazoa > Arthropoda > Malacostraca > Decapoda > Palinuridae > Panulirus > Panulirus ornatus. The sequence continues at coordinate 5,882,788 of NC_092280.1, read as the reverse complement.
TTGTTGTCCCCGGACCAGGGTTCGAACCTCCTGCTTTGCCACCCCTTTCCTACCACTGTTTTTGGTCGGGTCTTCAGAAAACGTCGTCGCGGACCATCAGGTCTTCTGTTATATGTCCTTCCCATGTACAGTCTGTATCTTCCTTATCCTCCTCCTTATCTTCCACTTCCATCTCCTCTTCTCTCAATCTTTCTCTTCTTCATTCTCCTTATCCTCTTCCTCTCCTTATCTCCCTCATCCTCCTTATCTTCCTAATCCTCCTTATCTCCCTGCCGTTGATGCTCCATATCTTCCCGTCGCGGGAGTCACGTAATCGCCTCCTGATCCTTTAAGCGCATTGTTCCACATTTTTTCCCCTGGTTGGTCTTCCCCTGGTAACTTCCCTTCCGCCGTTCACCCTCCTGTTGACTGAGCCCATCTGAGCCAGATTACCAGTTTCTTACCGACACAAAACTTCCCAATAGCCGTACATCTTTTGTTTAAGCTTGGGGAGGGAAGACTTAGTCCTTATGTCTTGGGTACATGGTGGTGGACCAATGAGCTCTCATTATCCCCGTGACGTCACGGTGGCCCGCTGGTATATAAGGGAGGGACGTCGAAGAGCTTGACCACAGGACCTGCCGCTTTCACTGGGGTATCATCTTCCCGAAGCTCTCCATCGGCAGGACATGTTCTCTCAGGTACGACAAACACACGAGGGCACGACTCCAACCCAGGTGCTCGCTGCCGGGGGTAGGTTGAGGTGCGCTTTACGCGGGAAACGCACAAGGGCGTCTGGTAGTGAGGATGGGACGTTGAGTTATCCCAAGGGCGTCGGAGAGGACATTGTAGACCGGGTTAACCTCTGTTATAATACAGGAGGACTAGAGGTTCTAATACAGGGGGAACTCAGGCTAGAAGAATGATTTTTCGAGTTGATATTGTTTATGATACATAATTTATTTGTTTATTCGCTGATATGATAATATATAGTTTCATGAGGTAATAGTAATGTAAAGAACAATAATGTTTACATCAATTAGTTGATTAATGATACCTAATATACATATTTATACACCTCATATATTCTTTGTTATGCTGGTTTGGTATGTTGATGTATTATTAGGTGTAGTGATGTAGTTGGTGTATTTCACGTAGGTGTATTGATGTTCACGTTTGGTTTACATTAGAAATGTAAACTGTTGTATTTTGTCTCACTGATTTGTATCACCCCAGTGGTTGCTTACCCCCTGCCCGCCCCGTATTTCCATTTAGTTTCCGTCTTGTGTCAGTCCCGTGTCCGCCTGTGTATACGTCCCGTGTCCGCCTGTGTATACGTCCCGTGTCCGTCCGTGTATACGTCCCGTGTCCGTCCGTGTATACGTCCCGTGTCTGTCTCTTGTCAATCCTTACTGAGAATATACATGTTATGTAATACATTCCCTTTACAATTACCAGTGGATGAAATTCAAATGAAGATTTGCTGCCAACGTATAGAAAACAACGATAAAGTATGATAATAGAATAAGATATATATATATATATATATATATATATATATATATATATATATATATATATATATATATATATATATATGTATATACACACACACACACACACACACACACACACACACACACACACAACCCTCTTTTGTGAAGCCTGTGTGTTTTCGTTGTGGTAAATACAACCATGAGTCTCTTTCCCTCAGCAACAATTCATTGATCAGCGATTCATTTGTGACATCTCTCGATTGCTGACGTAATCAGATTAACACACACACGATTAATTGTGGACTGGGACGGTTTTAATGAGGTTAACGACGTTGTTCGTTTAGACTCTGTTTGACACCCTCCGTCAGCAGTTATTAGCGGTAGTTCAGTCACATGGTATACTGCACGTTAGGAGTTCCCAGGCTTTTGTATCTGTCATCCCTTAGCATAGACTTATTAAGCCTTCATCCACCCCTAATCACATACCCAGTAATAGATAATAATAATAATAAAATAATAATAATAATAATAATAATAATAATGATAATAACAACATTAATGATAATCAGAATAATGATAATGATATTAATGATATAGCCTAGGTTGCGCTCCCGCCTGCCACGCAGGGGTCCCGGGTTCGATCCTGGCTGTTGGAGGTTTGTGTGTTATATGGAGTGCGCGTTCATCTGCACTATATATATATATATATATATATATATATATATATATATATATATATATATATATATATATATATATATAATAGTTCTACATTTTATTACAAGAAGAAAATTTTTCTGCCTTCCCTTTATGTAGGGGTAACTATTCAGAATTTTATTCATTTCATCCACCCCCTGTCGACTCCTTGGGAGTCTATAAACGACCAATTTGGGAATCACCACTATAGGTAGTGTTGTATTCCAGTGGCCAGAAGATTAGCTAATTGATCGTTAAGAGAGAAGCGATTGATGATTACGCTTCAGAATGGTTACACGTGACAAGTGGAGTGCCACAGGGATCACGCTTGGAACCAATTATGTTTCTGACATGTATCATTTGGGGCTCATAATGGAGTGTGTTGTAAGATTATCAGAATTTGCAGTCGCCAATAAACAGATGCAAATCTGCACCCAAAATTGACCGTCTACAGCTGCGAGCTGGCTTGATCAAACTGTTACTCTGGAACCACAAATGGTAGATGAACTGTATTGTCCTTGAGACATGTTTGTATGTCTTCTGTTCTTACCACACTAATCCAAGAGCTTCTGTTCTCGTCCCATTACCACAAACAACCACGTTAGGACCCAATGGTTTGTTCGTTTGACTTCCTCTTGTCTTCCTTCGTCGCTACGTGTGTGCAACGTCTCGTCTTACACGTTGACTTACGGTGAGTAAGGAGAGACGCAGACCCGGTCTGGGCTGTGTTGACCCCTGGTGTTGTATGTGAGGTGTTGAGACCAGTGTTCCCGTGCTGCAGCGAGGCGGTGGCTGTGTGTTGGTGGTGCTGATGGTGGCAGCAGTGGCGTCGCCGTTGCACGCCGTGCCCAAGCGCGTCGCCAACAGGATGATCCCCAGCTGGTGGTCCACAGGTGAGTCTTCCTCCCAGGGTACTTCCTCCTCATCCCTCCCTCCCTCCTGCAGGAGGAGCAGTACAACGACAACGGTGAGAAGTATCCTTGTCTTCCTCTCCCCTCACTGTGCTCCTCTCTTGAGTCTGCCTCGGGTGGGAGTTTCTCAATTTGCTCTCTCTCTCTCTCTCTCTCTCTCTCTCTCTCTCTCTCTCTCTCTCTCTCTCTCTCTCTCTCTCTCTCTCTCTCGGCAGCTAATGTGCTAAGCGGCCATCGCGGAGGCTGCCAGGAAGTCAGTTTACATCCAAAGGTTCATTCAGAACACACACACACACACACACACACACACACACACACGCACACACACACACACACACACACACACACACACACACACACACACACACATGCAGGTCAACCATAATTAAGGTGTGTGTGTGTGTGTGTGTGTGTGTGTGTGTGTGTGCATGTGTGTGTGTGTGTGTGTGTGTGCATGTGTGTGTGTGTGTGTGTGTGTGTGTGTGTGTGTGTGTGTGTGTGTGTGTGTTGCTGCCACACTTGGCACAGTTCGCCCCCATGTGTTCGCACATGATGGCTGGCCTCCGGTACATATTTACGAAGGAGGAAGTTGCTCCATGTTTCTCGATGGTCAGCACCACGCGCCACGGATCCCACGGGCTCAGGGTCGATCGCCAGTGCATGGCAGACGAGGGGACCAAGATGTGAGGAGGTGACGGGAGGGAGAAGGAGGAGACAGAAGGTATGGTAGGTGACGGGAAGGAGGAGGAGACGGAAGGTGTGAGAGGTGATGGGAGGAGGAGGAGGAGACAGAAGGTATGGGAGGTGACGGGAGGGAGGAGGAGGAGGAGACAGAAGGTGTGGGAGGTGATGGGAGGAAAAGGAGGAGACAGAAGGTATGGGAGGTGACGGGAGGGAGGAGGAGGAGGAGACAGAAGGTGTAGGAGGTGATGGGAGGGAGGAGGAGGAGGAGACAGAAGGTGTGGGAGGTGATGGGAGGGAGGAGGAGGAGGAGACAGAAGGTGTGGGAGGTGACGGTTGGCGGGGTGTGGGGACGACCCCAGGCGTGGAGATCACTACGGGAGCTGTGGCTGGGTTGTGAGTTGTCGTGTGGGATAGTCCCGCCACAGCTGTGGTGGTTGTCGTGTGGGATAGTCCCGCCACAGCTGTGGTGGTTGTGGTGTGGGATAGTCCCGCCACAGCTGTGTGGTTGTGGTGTGGGATAGTCCCGCCACAGCTGTGTGGTTGTGGTGTGGGATAGTCTCGCCACAGCTGTGGTGGTTGTGGTGTGGGATAGTCCCGCCACAGCTGTGGTGGTTGTGGTGTGGGATAGTCCCGCCACAGCTGTGTGGTTGTGGTGTGGGATAGTCCCGCCACAGCTGTGTGGTTGTGGTGTGGGATAGTCCGCCACAGCTGTGGTGGTTGTGGTGTGGGATAGTCCCGCCACAGCTGTGTGGTTGTCGTGTGGGATAGTCCCGCCACAGCTGTGTGGTTGTGAGTGAGAACCACAGCTGGAGTTGTTGGTTGGTGCCTGCCGGGTGATCTGACGTGACTGAGGTGAGCTGAGATTATGTCCCGCCCACTTATCGTGCCCGCACGCGGGGTGAACCGTGGGGGCGCCACGGTGTGGTGGGTCGTTGAGCGCAGGGGGCGCTAGACTGTGGTTGTGGGCGGTGGACGCAGGAAGTGGTGGATACCACAGGCGAATCAGGACCAGCTGTGTGTCGTGTCATCTCGCTTGCGTGTGTGGATAGCCACCCACTGGGATAATAGTCCGCCCACTTTGTGTGAATATCCTCCACTGTGGTGTGATGATAGCAGCCAACTTGGGTCTCAGTTGGAAACTCGCACAGCTGGGGAATTACATAATCCGACAATTAGTTGTGTTGGAACCGCCACGCTGTAGGAGAAGTACAAACCACTACAGAGACACATGTGGGGTGGGAATACGTGCCAACTTGGTGTTGTCGTAAGCCGCCACGTGTAGAATGCGTGATATCCGCCACGTGGTAATGGATAAACGCACAGCTGGAGTTACATTGTTTGCCTGCCGGGTGATCTGGACCTGTGACCTAACAAGTTAACTCATACTCCCACGTGCCCGACAGACGACCGACTGCTACAGCCTGCGACCTGACTGGCGAGTGTCAGGAACGAGGAAGTGTGACACCAGGAGACCTGACCAGCTGCTGTCATCAGCTGCCAGCTGCGTGCAACCTACCTCTGGAAATAAAGCCACTTGAATTACACTATTGGGGATCAACGAGTCCACATGGGACTACCATCACGCCTCACAGTGGGACACTCGGAGGGTATCTCGTGCACCCGATACCACTGGAGGTACTTGGACCTCACACTCGTACTGGAAATGAGACACTGCGACAATGCCTAGTGAGGAGGGGAGAGAATCTCCGTGGAGATCACCCACTGGAGATGGAATTCGACCACCCTGTACTGAGAGATTCACACTAATGCCGTACTGATGGGATCACCACATACCCTGGGATCCTGGAGAACTGTGCCCCGAGCCTCACAGTCGGGCGGTCATGAACCTTGGGGAGATGTAGTGCACAGCCTGCATGACCTGACCTGCGAGTACAGCCTGGACGACCTGGCGAAGTGCTCAGCTGCTGATCCTCACAGCCTGTACTGGGCGAAGTGGCCAGGATGGTGACTGTGCAAGTCAGCTGCATACTGTGCGAGTGGTGCGTACTGGGAGTGCAAGTGGGTGGGCTACGTGCAACGACCCTCACAGTGCGGCACGTGGAGGGTGAGGTCTCGTGCGAGCCTCACAGTGCCGTACGTGGAGCGGGGTGAGGTCTCGTGCGAGCCTCACAGTGCCGTACGTGGAGGAGGGGGAGGAGGTCTCGTGCGAGCCTCACAGTGCCGTACGTGGAGGAGGGGGAGGAGGTCTCGTGCGAGCCTCACAGTGCCGTACGTGGAGGAGGGGGAGGAGGTCTCGTGCGAGCCTCACAGTGCAGTACGTGGGGAAGGAGAGGTCTCGTGCGAGCCTCACAGTGCCGTACGTGGAGGAGGGGGAGGTCTCGTGCGAGCCTCACAGTGCCGTACGTGGAGGAGGGGGAGGAGGTCTCGTGCGAGCCTCACAGTGCCGTACGTGGAGGAGGGGGAGGAGGTCTCGTGCGAGCCTCACAGTGCGGTACGTGGAGGAGGGGAGGAGGTCTCGTGCGAGCCTCACAGTGCCGTACGTGGAGGAGGGGGAGGAGGTCTCGTGCGAGCCTCACAGTGCGGTACGTGGAGGAGGGGGAGGAGGTCTCGTGCGAGCCTCACAGTGCGGTACGTGGAGGAGGGGGAGGAGGTCTCGTGCGAGCCTCACAGTGCGGTACGTGGAGGAGGGGGAGGAGGTCTCGTGCGAGCCTCACAGTGCCGTACGTGGAGGAGGGGGAGGAGGTCTCGTGCGAGCCTCACAGTGCGGTACGTGGAGGAGGGGGAGGAGGTCTCGTGCGAGCCTCACAGTGGAGCATTATGGTGGTGGGGGGGAAGTTCTACACTCGTAAGTCCCCCAAGTCTTGAACCGTCTTCATCATCCCACAACACTTGTCAACTTGTGTATACCGTCGACGTAGACAATGTCAACACACACACACACACACACACACACACACACACACACACCTCCTAACACTATATATACAACAGATATATAAAACTGTTGTAGCAATATTTTGGCGTTCTACGTTCTTGTTGTGACCTCTGGTTGTGCTTTCCCAGCAGCCGTCGGTGGCCTGTCCATTGCCGACATTGTCATCTTGATGGAGATAATTCCGTAACTCTTCCTTCTTCCACTGAGGACAAGTGCATATACCATAACTCCTCCACTGAGGACAACTGTATATACCATAACTCCTCCACTGAGGACAACTGTATATACCATAACTCCTCCACTGAGGATAACTGTATATACCATAACTCCCAGTGTTTCACTTCTCATAGTTCAATTAACCATCTGTGTTGCCCAGGTCGGACCTTCTCATATATTATTATGTCTTTAAAGCTGGTGACAAGATTTGAGGAACATTATCTCATTAAAGTATAATGTAATTAGTTTGTTAATGTTATCTTTTCTGTATCCTTGAAATGTGATTTAAAAAGTCACCACCAGATAATGTTCTCACAAATGTTATTTCAGGTGTACTGGTGTTATCACATAACATTTTCAGGTCTACTGGTGTTATCACATTCTCTCATGTGTACTGATGTTATCACATACTCCCATGTGTTCTAGTGTTATCACATACTCTCGTGTTCTAGTGTTATCACATACTCTCATGTATCCTGGTGTTATCACATACTCCCATGTGTCCTGGTGTTATCACATACTCCCGTGTGTCCTGGTGTTATCACATACTCCCATGTGTCCTGGTGTTATACTCTCATGTGTCTTGTTGTTATCATATACTCTCGTGTTCTAGTGTTATCACATACTCTCATGTATCCTGGTGTTATCACATAATCATGTCCTGGTGTTATCACATACTCCCGTGTGTCCTGGTGTTATCACATAATCATGTCCTATTGTAATCACATACTCCCATGTATCCTGGTGTTATCACATAATCATGTCCTGTTGTTATCACATACTCCCATGTGTCCTGTTGTTATCACATACCCATGTGTCCTGGTGTTATCACATAATCATGTCCTGTTGTTATCACATACTCCCATGTGTCTTGGTGTTATCACATACCCATGTGTCCTGGTGTTATACTCTCATGTGTCCTGTTGTTATCACATACTCTCGTGTTCTAGTGTTATCACATACTCTCATGTATCCTGGTGTTATCACATAATCATGTCCTGGTGTTATCACATACTCCCGTGTGTCCTGGTGTTATCACATAATCATGTCCTGTTGTAATCACATACTCCCATGTGTCCTGGTGTTATCACATACTCTCATGTGTCCTGGTGTTATACTCCCATGTGTCCTGGTGTTATCACATACCCATGTGTCCTGGTGTTATCACATAATCATGCCCTGTTGTTATCACATAATCCCATGTGTCCTGGTGTTATCACATACTCCCATGTGTCCTGGTGTTATCACATACCCATGTGTCCTGGTGTTATCACATGATCATACCATCATGCCACGAGCCAGAGAGTGCGTCATAACCGTGGCTGGTGGTGTAGTGTGCCCCTCCCTACCCCGACAGCCAAGAACGTGTGTTGGTCTGGGTCAGACTGCATGCCGGGCGAGTGCTGCGCGCGGCCCATGCTCTCCTCCAAGTCGTACTGCATGCCGCTCAGGAACCGTGGCCAGGTGTGCGACGCGTCGCCCCTCATGCTCAACTTCGCCGACGGGGTAAGACGCATCACACACACACACACACACACACACACACACACACCTTCCTGAAGACTCTCTCTCTCTCTCTCTCTCTCTCTCTCTCTCTCTCTCTCTCTCTCTCTCTCTCTCTCTCTCTCTCTCTCTCTCTCTCTCTCTCTCTATCTATCTATCTATCTATCTCTACCATCTCATTTTCTTTACCTCAGATGGGAAAGGTGATTAACCCAATCCCTCCTGAAGCCGAGCTAACAGGTTAACCCAACATGACCCATTGGTACTAATTAAGGTTATCAGTGATTAACAAGACACAAATAGGTCGTTAGGTAGTTAAGGTTGTGATTGTTGGACGGTTCCTTATAGTTCGATGGTCAGTTGATGTTAACCTTAGGGTTTTTTCAGATACGAAAGGATTAGATAGGTAGAAAGTTAGAGATTATAATACAGTGGTTTTGTGAGAGACGATTGTGAGACAAAGGGACAGTTATGAGACACGAGTGATGACCCTATTATAACCTGGACGTCTTTCTGAGTATGTGAGAAATGTGATTTTTTTTATATAAGAGAAAATAGTTAAGATTGTGGAAGGAGTGAGACCTGATCCTGTGACCTGTGCCCCAGTGAGACCTGACCCTTTGACCTGTACCACAGATAGACCAGACCCTTTGACCTGTGCCTTAGTTAGACCTGGCCCTTTGACCTGTGGCTCAGTGAAGCGTGACCCTTTGACCTGTACCACAGATAGACCTGACCCTTTGACCTGTACCACAGATAGACCAGACCCTTTGACCTGTACCACAGATAGATCAGACCCTCTGATCTGCTCCCCAGATAGACCAGATCCTCTGACCTGCTCGCCAGATAGACCAGACCCTCTGACCTGCTCCCCAGATAGACCAGACCCTCTAACCTGCTCCCCAGATAAACCCGACCCTCTGACCTGACCCTCTGACCTGCTCCCCAGATAGACCAGACCCTCTAACCTGCTCCCCAGATAAACCCGACCCTCTGACCTGACCTTCTGACCTGCTCCCCAGATAGACCAGACCCTCTGACCTGCTCCCCAGATAGACCAGACCCTCTGACCTGCTTCCCAGATAGACCTGACCCTCTGACCTGCTCCCCAGTGAGACTCGAGGTTGGGGAGATGTCGCCAGTGTACCAGCTCACCCAAGGCCCTTGCCTCTCCCCTCGCCAGATATACTTCAGTGACTGTCCGTGCCATGAGGACCTGACGTGCGCCTCCCTCAGCAACAAAGCCAAGGCGCAGTGTGTGGACCTGCGCACCTTGGAGATCGACTACCGCCGCCTGGCGGCCATGAGCATCCCACCTCCCAACGAGAACCACTGAGGAAGGCGCCGACGATGAAGACGACCTCGACCTCAAGGCTGACGACCCGCCTGCGTATCAAGGACACACTCGGAACCTCGGAATTATCTTGCGGACGCGACACTTGGAGGACCACCAGCTCTCGGCTCCTCGGCGGCGATCCGTCAGTGGCTCAAGGAGTGCGTGCCAGCAGCTCGAGGACGACGTAAAGAAAAATTTCATACATATCTCAAGGACCACTTGTGACCATTTCGAGGACCCACTCGTCATACTGTGAAGCACACTTGGTCACATCTGGGACAGCCTTGGATCGTCTGACAAAGGTCTCCTCGCCATTTCGAGGAGGACTTACCTCGTCAGCACTTCAAGGACGACCCACGAGCCTCATCCCGAGGAGCAGAGGTCAAGTGGTTGCCAGCAGATGCTAGTTAGTGTGAGGTCATGTCAGCCAGTTTGTAAATGAAAAGAAAAATATACAAAAAAATCCTGAAACTTTTTCATTTTCTCCCACATCACCAAACTGCATCTTTACTCACACACACACACACACACACACACACACACACACACACACACACACACACACACAGGGTGTGCCATGGAGGTGGCCATCCCCCAGCATAGCAGGGTGGAGGCAGCCCATACAGTCGACGTACTCAGCCCACCACGACTTTAACCCCTTCAGGACTTCACGACTTTTAAGATTTTCTATCCGAACTTTAAGCAACGTTTAATGACATAAAAGGAATGCGATTGTGTATCTTGAAATATTCCAGTTATGTACGATGCAGCTGATAACGTTATCTTCACATATGGCAGTGTAGAAGAGCTGAGAATATTTATGTATGTCACTTTTGATATGACTTTAAGTAGGAAGGGGACGTATGCCATTGCTGATATATTTCTTGTAGTATTTAGATGGAATGCTGTTTGCAGTGAATGACACGTTATGAGCAGTGATGTGTATGAGTTCGTAGTATCACAGTCAGTGAGAGGTTGGTAGTGTGGAGTTCACAGGAGAACCAGATCGCGAGGCAGGAGCTGAGAGATTATGATAGGTCGTGGATTGGGAGCAAAAATCTGGAGACGTGTGTTGGATGGCGCTGCGAGTGTAGCAGCCCGTGTGGCCGCGACGTCGAAGTGCCAGACACGTCCTGGGGTCATGAGAGCTTCACCTGCGACGTCGAAGTCCCAGACGCGTCCTGGGGTCATGAGAGCTTCACCTGCGACGTCGAAGTACCAGACGCGTCCTGGGGTCATGAGAGCTTCACCTGCGACGTCGAAGTCCCAGACGCGCCCTGGGGTCATGCGAGCTTCACCTGCGACGTCGAAGTCCCAGACGCGTCCTGGGGTCATGAGAGCTTCATCTGCGACGTCGAAGTCCTGGTCGGGTCCTTTTGGTCATGTCAGCATCGTGTGCAGTAGTGGTGGGGAGGAGGTGCACGTGAGGCAGTAGACATGACTGCTCTCTGAGCATTAGGTATGATCGCACGGTAGACAGGTACACTCGCACGTCTTCATAAGTCAGTCACAGTGACACACATAGACATAAACCTACGTGAACTCGAGAAAATTTGAGGCGAGAGAGACAGGGAGGAAGATGGTGTACGAGAAGGATTATCATTGTCTTGTACGCCACACCCAGGCAACAATATGCTCATTACTGACGCCACTTGAGGCACCGGACGGCCAAACTCCTCCTGGTGCTGGGGATCAACACGAAGCCGCCGGGGTGCGCCTACTCTACCTGGCGCGGGTGCCACCAAGACCTTCCGAGATCTACAACACCAGGTGTTTGGGTCCACCGGGACCCATAGCCAGCGTCTCGCCTGCTGTGTATGTGTGTGTGTGTGTGTGTGTGTGTGTGAGGGTGTGTGTCGGAGATACGATACGTAACCACTTACATTAACATTGTAAACTTAGAAACCATCTTGTGATTATTTTCGTCCTTATACTCTTTAGCCTGAGTGTTGATAATTGATAACTACTGTATCCCTGACTGATCTTGTTAACTGTTAGCGGGTGGTGAAGTGTTCGATGGTGGGGTATCTCGAACGAGTCGAACGGGACACAGTGTACTGGATGGCCCGGTACACAGCCTAGGACGTCTGCTCATATCCTAAGGAGGAACCATCCTCCCACGGGGATGTCACCTCGCCAGGGATAATGATGTCAGATGTGACCATCTTCCCTGGCCACAGTAGCCTTGCTCCCACATGATGTCATATACTGCACCATCTCTCTCTCTCTTGCTAAACTTGGAATCGAAAACCTTATTAACTCTCCTGTGTTATCACGTCCGCTCACCTGTTCCTCTCCGTTGGGCTATGATGTCGCTTCCTTCTCTCTGCTTTGCAGTGGTCATTTCAGCCACTATGGGTCCACTCCTTTATGGCGTGAACCAAGGGCAGGCAGGCAGGTGGCTGGTTATTCCAGTAGTTTCTGTATGGAGACCAGACACACGAAGATGAACCGTTGGGACGCCTGATTCAATAATCCTCATTCGACATAAGCATAGAATTCTTTCTTATAACCTTTCCACCTTCAAGAATCAGGTCGAGAAAGATCAATGGCGTTCAAACTAGTCACCACTACATCAATTTTCATAGTGTGATGAAATATAGTTTCCCTTACTTACGATAAGAACAGATTTATCCTTGTTTTGTCTGCCCCTGAGAGAAAAATTAACACAAGACTGTAAGTGCTTGGCAACCCCACCCTTCTTCGTTGAGAAATCGATTAACTAATTCTTTTTTGAAGGAAAATGATAGAAAATGAAGGAAGTGTAATACCCGGTTGCTGAACTCGGTAATCTTGGGGTCACAACTGCTCAAGAGAACGAGATATTGGAGATTTTGATCTTGCGCCTCTCGGCCCAGGTCAAGGAAAAGAGAAATTGTAATCTTGCCAGACCAAATGGAAATTAATGCTTATTTGATATAGGAAATGTTTGAAATTTCCATTGCACTTTGATCAACGACGACCCGTGTCTTCAGTTAGGGTAAAGAACTACATAGCTGAATATGCCCTTTTCCCAACCTTTTATTTTTGGCTAAGCTAGGCTTGGCTAGGCGACTAGGCTAAGCTAGGCTACAAACCCAACCTAAAAGATTGTTGGGTGACGGTGGTGATTTTTTAATAGATATACAAAAAAGGTGGGATCTTTGTGGTTGTCCCAGTTTATCTGATCCTTAACATGAGAGCAAGTCTTGGGAGAGCATCGCCAGATAGCGTCCCTGGCGGACAATGTCCCTCTGATTTGACGAGTGGCGGTTCAAGTGATGACGTCACCTCGCGCTGGCTACAAATACGGCGGGAAAATTGAACTGACCTCAGTCACCCGCAAGGCTTCGTGTTGGTCTTTTGTATTCTAGTAAGTCATTTGTCTGCAGTTTGTAGACTGTGCACAGTCGGTGTTGTAGTGGTAAGTAATATGAAATGCAGTATTTTAGAATTTTACCAATATCTCCTAATTAGTTTTACAGAAGCTAATTGCTCTCTCATTCTACCAACGCTTGTGCTAAATTACTCCATTTTACAGTTTACGACAGGTATTTACACTTGGCATTAGTTGGGTATAAAATATATTACATAAAGTTGGCCAATACAGCAATCATAAGTGTGTATTACTTGATACGTTGAGATCTTTGATGGACTGACCTTTGACCTGACCATCATAGGTCAGGCTTGGTCATTAACCACGATGCTGTGGTCCAGTAGGAGCTAATCGTAAGGTCATTGTTAATAATGATCCTTTTTGGTGAAGACATTCCCTCTTTCCCTGTATCTGTAACGAGGATATATATATATATATATATATATATATATATATATATATATATATATATATATATATATATATATATATATATATATGAGTCCACGGGGAAAATGAAACACGATAAGTTCCCAAGTGCACTTTCGTGTAATAATCACATCAACAGGGGAGAGACAAGAGAGAAATATAAGTCAGTTGGTATACATCGAAGAGACGAAGCTAGGACGCCATTTGGTAAACATGGGATTGTCCAAAACATACAACGAGCATTCATAAACTTATCATTTTACAAATTTTATCAACAATAAAGTTATCTGACTTGTATAGACCATCACTAATATTAAGATTATAATTCTTTGTATTTGATAATAGAAGATTCAATGATATTTCTCTTGGTAATAGAGTTAGAGTTAATAACTGAGATGGCATTACTCCAGTCAATACAATGATCATAGTTTTTAACGTGATTAAACAAGGTATTTGATTCTTGTCCCGTTCTTATACTATATTCATGTTGCTTAAGTCTAACAGAAAGATCCTTACCAGTCTGACCAACATAAAATTTATCACAATTTTCACATGGCACTTTATAGATGCATCCATGAGAATTTTCTGGTGAATTCCTGATTAAGATATTCTTTATAGTATTATTGTTGCTGAAGGCAACATTTACATTAAAGGATTTAAGCAACATGGGAAGGAAAGTGAAATTATTATTAAAAGGGAGAACTATAAGATTCTTGGTGTCGGTGGGAGGTTTGGGCTCAGTTCTATGAAATGACTTTTTTCCTAACTTACGGGATTCATCAATGAAAGATCTAGGATACTTTAACTCAGATCCAATAGAATATGTCTTCTCAAACTCATCATCAATAAACTCTGGACTGCAAATACGTAATGCTGTAAGGAACATAAATTGAAATGATGATAATTTAACTGTCATGTTGAGATGAGTAATAATGGATATATGAGCATACATTGGTGGGTTTTCTGTATATGCTAAACTTAAACTTGTCTCCTTGCCTATATGCCATTTCATGTGTGGCACGGTGGCGACGAGAATGGATGAAGGTAGCAAGTATGAATATGTACATGTGTATATATGTATATGTCTGTGTATTTATATGTATGTATACTGTGAAATGTATAGGTATGGATATGTGCGTATGTGGGCGTTTATGTATATACATGTGTATGTGGGTGGGTTGGGCCATTCTTTCGTCTGTTTTCTTGCGCTACCTCGCTAACGCGGGAGACAGCAACTATGTATAATAAATGTAAATGATATATATATATATATATATATATATATATATATATATATATATATATTTCTTTTTTTCTCTCATACTATTTGCCATTTCCCGCGATAGCGAGGTAGCGTTAAGAACAGAGGACTGGGCCTTTGAGGGAATATCCTTACCTGGCCCCCTTGTCTGTTCCTTCTTTTGGAAAATTAAAAAAAAAAGAAAATCGAGAGGGGAGGATTTCCAGCCCCCCGCTCCCTTCCCTTTTAGTCGCCTTCTACGACACGCAGGGAATACGTGGGAAGTATTCTTTCTCCCCTATCCCCAGGGATAATATATATATATATATATATATATATATATATATATATATATATATATATATATATATATATATATATATATATTCCTATGAGTCCACGGGGAAGTGAAACACGATAAGTTCCAAAGTGCACTTTCGTGTAATAATCACATCATCAGGGGAGATACAAGAAAGAAATGTAACAGTCTGTTGATATACAACGAAGAGACGTAACTAGGACGCCATTTGGTACACAAGTGAATGTGTGTGTGTGTGTGTGTGTGTGTGTGTGTGTGTGTGTGTGTTTCTGTGTGTGTTTCTGTGAGTGTGTCTGTGTGTGTGTAAATTTCCATTCAATCATATCTATTTCTTAATTTTCCTCCTTTTTACGTCTTCCACTCATAATTTCACAGTTTTCCTCGTAAAATATTACTTAGTCATGTCACTCATAACCTCCCTTCTATTATTGACTTAAATAACTTCCTTGTTATCTCATGCAAGTTCCTCTGCATGAGGTGGGTGTTGGCAATGTTGGTGCGTTGTTGTAAGTCTCGGCGCATTTGAATGTTGTCAACGTTGGCAGTGTTGGTACCAGTACATCTTTATGTTATCATTATTGGCGCGTCTGAATAACGATGATATTGGTTCTAATTGCGGGTTATGTGGCATTAATGATCCGTCTTTGTGTGGACAATAATGGTATATAGTTAATGATGACGAATTCAGTACGTAGGTAACGTTAGGCTTTGAGATGTGAGAATATTGTTACTTGTGAATGTTGACGTGAGTGAATGGTGACCAGATCAATAACGTCTGAATGGCGACAGTGTATTGGTTGAATGTTCACGTGTGGCACTGTAACAATGTTGTTGTCTGATGATTTCGTATGGAAAATGTATTTGCAGAGAGGAGTAAACTGCCCCGGCGCAGCGCGCGATGGCTAGGCGGATCCTGTTCTCTGTTGTGATGGTGGCTGTGATGGTGCTAGGCTCCCTGGCCATCCCTTCCCGTGTCGCCAACAGGATGATACCCAGCTGGTGGATTAATGGTAATGTATTACTTATGAGTGGATAAACGGTAATGTATGACTTATGAGTGGATGAACGGTAATGTATTACTTATGAGCGGATAAACGGTAATGGATTACTTTAAAAGTGGATGAACGGTAATGTATTACTTATGAGTGGATAAATGGTAATGTATTACTTATAAGTGGATGAGCGGTAATGTATTACTTATGAGTGAATAAACAGTAATGTATTACTTATGTATGGATGAGCGGTAAGGTATTACTTAATTGTCAATGTATTACCCACCCTGTACTGTTTCAACAGGGTGTCAAATTTAGTGTGTCATTTAATACAGTCTTGAAGCATGCCTGACCGACTCTTAGATCCGTGGCAACAGTAACTTGGTCATTGGTTACTGGATGCGCCATAGTATTTAAGGGCTATATTATCGTCCTCAAAGGGAAAATAGAAAGTATTTTCCTTAAATGTATTATTGACAAAGGTTTAATCCAAGGACAACACAGGCAAAGGCTTATGGAATTGGAACAGGCACGTGTTAATGAACTCCAAGTGAATTGGGACAGGAAATCATGATTTCAGTCATTAGTTTTATCATGTGTGTATAAATGCTGTCGTGATTTGGAAAGATACGATGATCAGGAAAAATGTGGGGTTCACGTGAATGAAACACTTAGATATACACAGCAGATGAAGACCTCACCAGCCAATCCTAGCTAAAATTTCTTTTGTTTTCTAATGTTTCAGTTACTTTTGCGTCATAGTTTCCTTGATAATCATAGCCCTCACCACTGTTGTTTCTCGTTTCAGTTACTTTTAAGCCACAGTTTCCTTGATTATCATAGCCCTCCCTACTGTTGCTTTTAAGTTGTACTTGCAATATGATAGCAATATTACAAACCACTCTACCCCCAGTATAACGTATTTCTGTGCCCTTTTCTCCTTAACGCCTGTGTACTTCACCAGCGTAACACATGTGACTCTCCCACCTTAACATCTGTATTTTTACCATCATGGCACATGTGACCCTCCCACCTTAACATCTGTATTTTTACCATCATGGCACATGTGACCCTCCCACCTTAGCATCTGTATTTTTACCACCATGGCACATGTGACCCTTGAAACCTCTCATCATGACAACATGTTTCATGCCCGACAGCGAGGACCAAGAAGACCTGCCAGTTCTGGTCGGATTGTGGGCCAGGCGAGTGCTGCGTCCGGCCTATGCTTGCCTCAAACTCGTACTGCCTCCCATACAAGAGCCGCGGCCAGACGTGCGACGCCTCCGCCCTACTTGTCAACGTGGAGAAAGAGGTATGTAAATAAAGAACCGGGGAGGTCCGCGGAATACCTTTTTGGACCATGAGGACCACGGAGAACCAGGGGTGTCTCAGGGAACCAGTGGGACCAGGAGAGGCCACGGAGAACCAGTGGAACTATGGTGAATAAGAGAACCAGGGAGATCATGGAGAACCAGGGAGATCATGGGAACAAGGAAGATTACTGAGAAGTAAGGGAGACCGCGGAGAACCAGCAGGACTGCCATAGAGCTTTGACGAAGGGGGATAACGGAGATACAGGGGAACCATGGGTAGCCAGGGAGAACCAGGAAGAGCCTGGGGAACCATGGGTAGCCAGGGAGAACCAGGAAGAGCCTGGGGAACCATGGGTAGCTAGAGAGAACCAGGAGGAGCCTGGGGAACCATGGGTAGCCAGGGAGAACCAGGAGGAGCCTGGGGAACCATGGGTAGCTAGAGAGAACTAGGAGCCTAGGGAACCATGGGTAGCCAGGGATAACCAGGGGGAGCCTGGGGAACCATGGGCAGCCAGGGAGAACCAGGAGGAGCCTGGGGAACCATGGGTAGCTAAGGAGAACCAGGAGAAGCCTAGGAAACCAGGGATATCACCTTGAACCAGGTGGAACACAGAGAACCGGGGCTTTCAGTACCAGAAGGACCACGGAGCACTAATCAGCCATCCAATTTAAGGTCACGGGAGTTAAGATGGATGAGACTGCGGACATAAAACTTCGTAATGCCACACACTTTTCGTCATTTTTCTTTGTTTCTTTTCCCTCTAAATTGAGGTGGCTGTCATTGGTGATCACATTATATCTCATAAAATCTGATGTTTTCCTGTTAGCATATATTGAATTATATATTAGATTATGTTCTTGCTAAAGAGAACGTTGTCCCATAGGTGTTCTTCGATCACTGTCCATGCGAGAGCAGCCTGACCTGTGCCAACATCGACGCCCACAGCGTCTGTGTTGACCCCGAAGTCCTGGACAACCTGACCGTTCGACCATCGCCTCTGCCCATCAAGCTGTAGGACGCCCGACCGACCACCACACCTGCCAACTGGCACTATTGACTCTCATCAACGTGAACTTGTTCACCAACTCTGTCCAACAAGCTCTTAGGGGCAATGTGTTCCTTGTCGATTCATATTTCTATCATTTTTTTTTTTTTTCGATCCTCAGTAGAACAAAAGAGCATCGTGAACCCCTTCTTCTCGGTATGGTCTTAGGGCATGACCCAACGACCCTTGGGTATGATGACCTTGGTTTTTTTTACTCGATCCTTAAGGGTCAGGTCAAAGGTTATGAGACATTATACCTAATTTACAACAATTCAAAGTTCCACCATACCACTCCTCACTTGTCTTGCCCTGCCATAGAATAATTTGAGTCTTACCCCTTTATGAAATCCCATTTACGTCTTAGAATAAGCTGGACGTTATTATATTCTTATGAATTAAATAGTTATTGTGTAAGATATAAAGCGCGCCGTCAAGGGTTTAGTATTTCTTGGCTAAGATTACAATTGCGTCACAACGCACTTATTTCCCTGGTGTATTCCGGATTATTATTATATAACTGGAAGTTATATAATCATCCTCATGCAGTTCAGAGGTTGGCGAACTTGACAAAGGGTGTCCTGGCTACATCCACTGAAGCGACTGAGCTAAAACTGGAATAAACATAATTATTTCGTTCGATTTAACTGTTAGCGGGTTTAACTGTTAGCCTAGCCTTCGATTAAACTGTTAGGGGGTAGCCTAGCATAGCCGTTCGATTTAACTTTTAGGGGGTAGCTTAGCATAGCAGTTCGATTGAACTGTTAGGGGGTAGCTAGCATAGCATTCGATTTAACCGTTAGGAGGTAGCCTAGCATAGCAGTTCGATTCAACTTATGGGTAGTCTAGCGTAGCAAGAATCACTCCGTCATAATTGCTGGAAGCATGGGTAGTCTTAGAGGGGTGGCATATCCCAGCCCTTCAGTGGACCACTAGGGTGTTTAAGCATTAGTTCGAATCCTGTTTGCGAGAGATGGTCCACAGTTAACCCAGCTGTTCATCCTTCCTCAGGGGTTGGTTGAGAAAATGGATAATTGGCTCATGCCAGGATTATATATATATATATATATATATATATATATATATATATATATATATATATATATGTATATATATATATATATATATATATATATATATATATATATATATATATATATATATATATATATATCGTTAATCAGATGGCCTTGATTAGGGCATTCAGTTGCCCTTTCTCAGCTAACACAGATACAAATATATGAGAAAAAAATATCCCAAGGCCCAGAACGAATGATGAAAATATCAGACATCAAATTGATAGATACTAATAGATTGAGCGAGCAAACAGAACAGGGGCAAACAAGGTTCATCAAGGTTATCGTTGTTTGCAGTCTTTCCCCCCACAGAGGCCTCTGTTGCAATATTGCAACCTGCAGGTATGTCATCCCTAATTTGCCTCTCTGGCTCTGATTTATAAAGGTGTTAGCTATATCTTAATGTATTACTACCTTTACATTACTTAAGATTGGCTACCAATGATATTTTGATTGGCAGGAGGTAATTGATGAGATAGCTTGATGAAAAATTAAACCTAGATGAAATTTTTTATATTTAACACAAAGGTTTTTTTTTGGGGGGGGGATGAATATGTATCATTAACAAAAATTTTCAATTGATCTCGGGTCAATGTAGTAGAGCCTGTAATCAACTGGCTCTATTTACAGGATATATATATATATATATATATATATATATATATATATATATATATATATATATATATATATATGTATATATATATATGGCAAAATATTCATTCGTCACAGTTGCCAGTTTACCAGCCGAGCCGAGCCACTTTTGATTCCCAAAGAAAATTCATGTCCGTTGTCTTTCCTGCATTAGCGTATTAACATATCATTTCCTTTTTATGTAAGATGGTTCACTGACCTAAAGTTCATGATTTTCAACCACATAAATGAATGTCTGCCTGATAATTGTATCATTATCAGTGTCAAAATTACTTAACTACATTTGTAGGGAGGGGTAATTATACTGTTTGCCACTTTATTTTTGCTGTGATAATCACTATTTACCTGGAAACTATAGCTAATCTAGTGCATAAATACATCAACAATATATACAGTGGCACTCTTCGTCTAAGTTCATAATATATTGAGAATATATAATGTATTTAGTCAATGACACCATTGGACTGCCCTTGTCAGCGCCAACTACCGGACGTCGAGAGAAGTGCGCCTCAGCGTCGTCGGCCACTCCGTCAGGCAGGTCGCATGGTACCGCATCCCCAACTTCAGTGTCTTTCGTTAGTGGTTTCGTGTGCTTCAACCTTTGTTTTGTGACTGTCAAGATACCCAGTTCCTGTTGTGCAGTGAACAGCACGAGGTCTGATCGTTCAGGGGTCGATATACGAGCTGGTAAGAGCTTTTTTTTTGTCTGTATTTTGATTGGGACTGTAGTTCGTTGGCCCGCTGGGAATTGCGGTTTGTGTACATCATTATCTTTTTGGTCTTAACGTTCATCTTGTGTGCTATAGTTACCTGCACTCGTTGTCCTAACAACATAGGGAATGTTGTAGTAATTCCCAGCTTATTCCATAAATCACGTAATTAGCTGTAGCAAGAATTGTTAATGACATAGGTTGCCATGAGAGGTTCACAAACTGGATCCATTAGCGTGGAGGAGGACATGACACTTTCCATAACATTGAGACGAACTGTAAATCATTTATTAATTATGTAGATATTGAATAAGTGCCGGGCGGGCTAAACCTAATAATCTAACCTAGGAATAAGTTTGGTCAGTCAGTTCATCATGGAACATCTGTTTTACAAAGTAGTAATTCGAAATGGCTTTTCGTTCGCTGGCACTTGTTCAATTTTAGCCATATTTTGACCGCTGTTTGGAAGGTACACCATGAAAAGAATAAACGACACTAGTTGGGTGATTTAGGGTGATTTATATGGCTAAAATGGTTATACAGAGTTGTCATGAGCTGAAGATTTGTATTATTATGTATGATGTTGTGAAACAAGACAAGGGAAGGAGAGAGGAAGAAATTGATGTAGTCAAATAAACAGGTACTTTATACATCTGGCAAGAAAAGTAAGGTAAGTGTTGTCCTTCCTAAAAGTATAATACACGAAAGTTGTCGTATCATAAAATGCAGGAGTGTGAACCATATATTTAGGAATGTTCCAAAAGTTGTTGGAGTGGACGAAGATTTAGGAATATGAATGTAAGTTTAGTTTCATTTGGAACATTCCATATGCTTCAATGTTGACCTTTTACATAAAGTAGATGATCCTGTAGTTAGACGTAGTAATGCTAAATTATTGGACTTGACTGAGCTGTGTAAGCCATGCACTGTGAAATATGTATTCAGTTAAAAGTAACCTGTTTAATTACATGTAAAATGAATTACCCCAGCCTTTTTAAAAAATTACGACAAAGTCGTACTGAGGCATTAAAGTAAAACAGTTTTAGTCCATTGAAATCTCATGGCAATCGAGTGTACACGTAGTTAGTTTCAGATTTGGTGTAATTTATGGTATTTTGATCTGAAATTGTAACTATGTCAGTAGTGTAGTATATAAAGACGCTCACATTGGTGAATCTTGGTAAAGAATAAGCAACTATTATGTAAAAATCACAAATAAAATGAATGGTGACAGAGTGCGATAGATAACCTTATTTAATATGGTATTTCTCATCAGTTGTACTTGTTTTAAAGATTTAGGTGAAGCAGTATTTAAGGTAAGTGTGGCTATAGCAGCTGATGAGAGCTAGGTAATGAAACTTGATTATCTTTGCATTAATTGAACATTTTTGAATAGGACAAATTTAGCTCAAACTATTTTTTGTTAGGAAAAAGTTGTTAATACGCACTAGGCTTCATTGAAGTGGATTAGTGTACGGAAAATGGATATTTTGAGCATTTTATACAGCACCAGTCAGTATAAAAGGGGAACAACATCGTGGTGGGGTTGAATCTTCCTTAACCAGACCAGACCTAACCTAAAACTATTATGGAAAAAAGTCGCAATCTCGCTAGCCTCATCTTTAAGATGAATTCATGTGTTTGTTTTTGTTTGCTTTGATATGTCAGCAGCATTTCTGTGGGTATCAAATGAGTTGTTGATTTGTTTGGACAACGAACGTTTCTACAAGTTTTCCTTTACGTAATTGTCTAAATAGAATTTGAAAGATCTCATACACTATTAACGTTTTGTGGTTTTCATGCCAGGACGTTTTATATTTAGTAAGTCCTCAGCATCACAGTAAAGTAATTTACGTATTCCGACTCATTCTGACATGCACATCAGCGTTGGTAATTATATACCTTCCATTGCTCACTTTATTTGTGGCCATAGCTAATTAGCGATTGAAGTTCTCAGTTTTTTATTCTGAAGTTTAAAAAATGGGTTCATTTTGTCCAAAGTAAGCTAACTGTTAGGCTAGGTTAGGAAAAATAAGACCCGTAACATAGGATTTAGGAAGAATAAAGCCTGTAACCTAAAGTAACATTTTGCACCTGAAGATGTTTTTCCCACCATAAATGCAAAAAAAGAGAAGTGTGTATCAAAGATGTGTGTGTTTGCAAACTCGTGTACGTTGTATTAGATGTGTGTTTGCAGACTCGTGTACATTGTTTTAGTTACGGTTTTCAAGCAAATGAATTAAGGTTCATTTGTTAAAGTTAGTTTAGGCTTGATGTGTAGGATACGGTAGATTTGATTAAATCCAAGGTTGTAAAATTGACGTGCTGAAGTGAACTTTAAACAAAATCATGTCATTTCATGTTATTCTTAAAGCCCCTTTAGTTCAACAGTAGCAAAGGCTTGCGTTTTCGGTTCACAGTCGAGCTATATGATTTCGACTGCAAACATTCAGCAGCAATGGGCAAAATGAATACCATCGTTCGCACAAAAGTGGGTGGGTGCTCCGGGAAGACCCCACAAAAATAATAACATGACAGCGAAGTCGCCCAAGATGGAGAAAATTTTGCAATATGATAATTGTAAGTGACTTAGATACTACATGGCCTTCAGGACTTACGTACTGTATTTATAGTCATTGCTTGCGAAATCCGTAAGGTGATTAATTAGTATCTTGAAAATCTCGTTCCTTTAAGGTGAGTGAATACTGTTCCAGCCCTGCACTTGCAAGGCAACGGAGGGGGTAACATGATTGGTTTTTCATGAATGTGGTAATTGTGTAGAATGGCTCTGTAGCGTTATTAGCCCGGGATTATTAACTAAATATGTTTGTGCAATTATTAAGCTCGATAATGAGGGTTGCAGAGCATTTAAGCATTTTATTGTATTATAAATGAGATGATTAGGGTTTTGTAAATTAAGGAAAATGTATTAATGTGAATAAAGACCATACACTAATGTAATGTCAACAGGACGTATAAAAACTTTACCTAATCTTACTTAGTCGCCAAAATGACAGGAGAAATATATCAACTTTAAATTCATTAACTGCAGGCGATCAAAAGCATTTTTTAAAGGGTGTCGCTGATATATTTGGACTAGAGCATTAAACATTTCCGGTAATCTTGATGCTAGGAAGTTAGGGGAGGTTTGCATAGGTTCCGTTAATTTTTCATTATCTTTTTCTTACCTACTTTGCATTGCATTTATTAACCTTGAATTAACTACTTCAGTGATATTGTAAAGTGACCCCAGTGATATGTACAGAAAGTAGTAGGTCAGGCGACTCCTAAAGTATATATGTATTGCTTTTATTTGGTGTGGTTGGTGCTGCCCCATGACAGGACATTCTTTCACCCCCTGATGCCCCTCTTACTAATCCTAAGTCTGTTTTCGTTATCTCTTTATCTCTTTACCCATACCCTCTCTCTGGACACAAGCAAGACTTATAGTCCTTATGGCACCCTTCCACGAGTTCTGAAAGAATGTGCCTTCGACATAGCACCTGTGCTTGCTCGTATGTTCCGTTTCTGTAATAAAACCTAAACTTTTAGGAAGCATCTGTTAACCCATCCCACCCCAAGAAGGGTGACTGTTCTGACCCCTCTAACTATCGTCCTGTTGCTTTAACGTGTACCATTTCCAAAGTCCTTGAAGCCCTCCTCAACTCCGCTATCCTCAGACATCTTGAATATCGCAGTCTTCTCTCCGACCACCAGTAATGGCTTCCGTAAGGCGAGATCCAGTGGTGATATTCTTTCCTGTCTTACTGTCTGGTCATCCTCTCAAGAGATTTTGGGTGGGGCATCGGGGAATCATCTTTAAGCTCCCCTCTTTTGGCTTCCCTTCCTCACTTTGCTCCCACATACCTAGCTTAATCTGTCCAATCCATATTTGTTGTTGGATCACCTTCCCCTATCCCTATCAACAGCGATGCCCCTCGACCCACAAATATCCAAATGCAGTCGTACATCGACAACTCACCATTGCATTCCTCCACATCCTTTAGTTTTGCTTCTCTCTCTCTCTCTCTCTCTCTCTCTCTCTCTCTCTCTCTCTCTCTCTCTCTCTCTCTCTCTCTCTCTCTCTCGATCTGTCTCTTGTCTCAACGCCTTTCCTCAGTAAACACAGACTTGGACAAGATATCTCAAAGAGGTAGATGTAATCTGGTTAAGTTTAATGCCTTCAAGACCCAGTTTCTGCCCATATATCTATCGAAAATTCTTTACAACTTTCCTCTCTCCTTTGATGGATTTAATTCCACCTCTTGACTCGGTGAACATACTTAGTATTACTGTAACATATGCTTTAACTCGGAAACCCACATAATGGAAATAGCTAAGTTTGCCTCTAAGAAACTTTGAGTCTTGTTTAGACTTCGTAATTTCTTTTCTCCCGCATCGTAGCCCCGTTTACACAAAGGATCGATCCGTCCTTGTATAGAGTGCTGCTTTCACTTGTAAGGTGGTTCTAGCTCTGCATCCTCACATGACAGAGTTGAAAGCGGTTCGACTGATAAATTCTCCCAGGCTACAAAACTTGACTGGCTTTCCCTACGCCTCAGTGTTGGTTCACTTTGGATATGTATTACTTTGGTTTTTGCTCCCGAGAACTGGCTGCTTATGTGCCCCCACCACTTCGTAAATCACGCAATCCTCGGCATGCTGCTGCGTCACATGATTACATTGTGGCCGTTGGCAACGCAAAGGTGGGCCGTTTTGATAACTTTCCCTACACTTCGAAGCCTTGAAACTCTTTACCCTCTCACGTTCTTCCCCAAAACTATGACCTAGCACATTTTAAAAGACAAGTTTTTCACTTCCTCCAAAATTCGAAATACTTTCTCCATATTACACTCTCAATAACCTCTGTATTTCAGTTAAGGCCTGGCCTTGATGTAGTGACACCTGGTACTTAAGTCAGTGTTTTCCTGGTTGGGTGTTATTCTAAAAAGAAATATGATTTTCTTCCGTTTTATCGTTGGTAATTTTTGAGTTCACCTCAAAATTCTGGTTTTCTTTTTACTTATCTGGAAAAAAAAATTAGTGAATTTTTGGATGGGTAACTTAGTCATTTTTAAAACCGTGAGTTTTCTTTGAAGTTTCACAAGCTTTAATTTAACCTAGTAGCAAATAATTAATATACAGTTATTATTTATTGTAAGAAGTGTCGGATGGAGTTTGTGTTGTGGGAGATCAAGCTGGTCTGGATGAGCCGGTATTGAACGTCGTCTAGGGAATGTGGCGTTCAGAAGACACCTACCAGTTGAGCACGACGGTACGACCGTTGAGCACGACGGTACAACCATTGAGCACGACGGTACGACCATTGAGCACGACGGTACGACCATTGAGCACGACGGTGCGACCATTGAGCACGACGGTGCGACCATTGAGCACGACGGTACGACCATTGAGCACGACGATGCGACACTAAAAGTCGACTCCCCGGGCCCTTCACATGCTCCTCCTGCAGGTTAGATCCTGATAATTGATCATGATCAGAAGCAAAGCCACCATCACTACCCAAGGGACGTATTGTCGTACTCTGTGGTCGTGCTCAAAGGGGTTGTATGTGAACGAGACTTGGCCGTCAGGTCCGATTCATCAATACATTTTTTTTTTTCGAGTATGATTTCTATCGTAGAAAGGTGACATGATCGTGGTGGGCCTCTGTCTGGTTTATGTACATTAGACATGCTGTTCTGGGGTTATCTCTGCATCACGCCCGACCTACGAAAACAAAGAAAAATGGCTTAGAGCTCCTTGAAAATATACGGTCCTCGCACATACGGTTTCAGGTTGACTGGATGCCTTTTGTGTGCGTGTAATACCTATTTTTAGGGTAGTGAGGGAGAGAGAGTTGTACACCCGTGGGACCCTACTATCTCTTGAATAGTTTTAATATCAAACAACTTTTTAAACATATGTATGCTGTCCTCACACAGTCTCATCAGTTTTTTTTTTTTTTCATTCATTGTTATTTTACAAACTGGTTCGATACATCTTTAATAAAGTTTTTTTCTATATTTCTTTCTTATGACCTCCGGTTGTTCTGACTATGCATCTTTGCCTCCGCCACATGAATTTTACTCCTGCTTGAATTTTATCCTCGAGGTTTTGTATTTGTTTGTGTGTGTTTGTGAAGTTTTGGCGGCAATTTACTTGGGATCACATAAGCTTACGTCACGCCAGTCTCGTAGGACAGGTACAACATACATGACAGACTGAGATGCTGGAAATTCACATGAATCAGGTACTGTGAACACAGGTTGTTGTCGACGTCAAATTATCAGTAGATGTGTAGCCTCGCCATGTCTGTCATGTTTTGTTGTGGAGTGTTGCGTTGACTTGCCATTGTAGGGACAGTATGCTGGTTCAGGGAAGTCGTCGCTGCCCTGCCCTGTAGCTGGTGAGTATGGCGGTGGTGGTGGTGGTGGTGTAGGGTTCCTCATGACCCCCTGCAGGAGATGGTTCTTGTTTCCAGAGCCATCTTTATACCCTTCCTGCCACATGAGTGCTGATCTTACCTTCTGCAGGAGTTTAGGCTAGGCTTCCCTTCTGCTAGAGTGTAGGCTAGGCTTCCCTTCTGCAGTAGTGTAGGCTAGGCTCCCCTTCTGTAGTGTATACTAGGCTTCACTTATGCAGGAGAGTAGGCTAGGCTTCCCTTCTGCAGGAGTGTAGGCTAGGCTTCCCTTCTGCAGTAGTGTAGGCTAGGTTTCCCTTCTGTATGAGTGTAGGCTAGGCTTCCCTTCTGCAGTAGTGTAGGCTAGGCTTCCCTTCTGTATGAGTGTAGGCTAGGCTTCCCTTCTGCAGGAGTGTAGGATAGGCTTCCCTTCTGCAGGAGTGTAGGCTAGGCTTCCCTTCTGCAGGAGTGTAGGCTAGGCTTCCCTTCTGCAGGAGTGTAGGCTAGGCTTCCCTTCTGCAGGAGTGTAGGCTAGGCTTCCCTTTTGCAGGAGTGTAGGCTAGGCTTCCCTTCTGCAGGAGTGTAGGCTAGGCTTCCCTTCTGCAGGAGTTTGCGTTGGTCTTGGTCTAGCTTTCGGTCATACATAACTATGGTGAACCGTGAAACTAGTCCTCACCCGGGTCGCCGTCCTCAACGCGCGTCACACCACCGTGCAGTTCTGCTCGTCAATGCCCGTGACGCAGTTGTAGACACCGTCACACACGTACGCCTGTGGGATGCACACGCCCGTGGCACACTGGTAGTACCCTGGTGGACAGTCCTCCTCCAGTTCTGAAATACGTGAGGTTGTTCATGTCTCAGCTTTGAGGAGGAGGGAGGAGCTGGAGATGGATGGTGCAGTTGGCAAGAACAGTCTGGGGTTACATGGCGTTCCATTAAGGAGCTGTGTGATGCAAGGGTCCGCTTAAGACGTGACTTGAAATGTCATACCCTAGTTACTTGTGATTATTATAACTCGTGCGGCACGACACGGGAGGGAGTGCGGGTGGGTGGGTGGGAGAGAGAGAGAGAGAGAGAGAGAGGGGGGGGGTGGTTGCCCTACTGTATTAGAACGAAACTGTGAGAGTTCGACTCACTGGTGCAGTTGTGCTCGTCGACGCCCGTGACGCAGTTGTAGATTCCGTTACACACGTAGGAGCCCGGGATGCAGACCCCCGTGTCACACATGAAGTAACCCGGGAAACATTCCGTCGTACCTGCAGGTAGAGGGCGTGCGAGGGGTCGGTCACTTTAGCACCGTCAGGAATCGTGGTGAGTGGCAGGTGTGGCTCACATGAATGAGGGGGGAATTTCCCACTGACCTATTACATCCCCCAACCACAAACACTAAATACACTTTTGAGACTAGGACATTTCACCTTCAAAATGAGTACATTTGCCCGTCAAAATAATACGTTGTGTTTTGTGTGTCACTACTGCAGTATGTGTTTCATGGAGAGAGAGAGAGAGAGAGAGAGAGAGAGGGAGGATTGCTGGTGAGAAACTAGATTCACGGTGTTGGGGGAAGGGGTCGTGATGGTCTAGATTCCTGGGTTCTAGTTAGGGCGGTTAATGATGTGTTTCAGACCATTAAGAATGCATGACCTGAAGACTTTATATACCTTCCGCTTGTGTAGGGAGTTTTTAAACCATTCCTCGCATGGTGCACATTGAGGACCTCACTCAGACTGGGAGAGAAAGAGAGAATATCACAGCCTTGTTTAATTCCCAAGCCCCTTGGGTAATGTGGTTACCAGAAGCCCTGGCGCCTTCACTTCCCTCCCACAAACACCAGTCGTATTGTGTGCTCCATTGCAGAGAGCTAACTTCTTTTTAGATTTTTTTTTTTTTTTTCCCGCTGTCTCCCGCGTTTGCGAGGTAGCGCAAGGAAACAGACGAAAGAAATTGCCCAACCCACCCCCATACACATGTATATACATACGTCCACACACGCAAATATACATACCTACACAGCTTTCCATGGTTTACCCCAGACGCTTCACATACCTTGCTTCAATCCACTGACAGCACGTCAACCCCGGTATACCACATCGCTCCAATTCACTCTATTCCTTGCCCTCCTTTCACCCTCCTGCATGTTCAGGCCCCGATCACACAAAATCTTTTTCACTCCATCTTTCCACCTCCAATTTGGTCTCCCTCTTCTCCTCGTTCCCTCCACCTCCGACACATATATTCTCTTGGTCAATCTTTCCTCACTCATTCTCTCCATGTGCCCAAACCATTTCAAAACACCCTCTTCTGCTCTCTCAACCACGCTCTTTTTATTTCCACACATCTCTCTTACCCTTACGTTACTTACTCGATCAAACCACCTCACACCACACATTGTCCTCAAACATTTCATTTCCAGCACATCCATCCTCCTGCGCACAACTCTATCCATAGCCCACGCCTCGCAACCATACAACGTTGTTGGAACCACTATTCCTTCAAACATACCCATTTTTGCTTTCCGAGATAATGTTCTCAACTTCCACACATTCTTCAAGGCTCCCAGAATTTTCGCCCCCTCCCCCACCCTATGATCCACTTCCGCTTCCATGGTCCCATCCGCTGCCAGATCCACTCCCAGATATCTAAAACACTTCACTTCCTCCAGTTTTTCTCCATTCAAACTCACCTCCCAATTGACTTGACCCTCAGCCCTACTGTACCTAATAACCTTGCTCTTATTCACATTTACTCTTAACTTTCTTCTTTCACACACTTTACCAAACTCAGTCACCAGCTTCTGCAGTTTCTCACATGAATCAGCCACCAGCGCTGTATCATCAGCGAACAACAACTGACTCACTTCCCAAGCTCTCTCATCCCCAACAGACTTCATACTTGCCCCTCTTTCCAAAACTCTTGCATTCACCTCCCTAACAACCCCATCCATAAACAAATTAAACAACCATGGAGACATCACACACCCCTGCCGCAAACCTACATTCACTGAGAACCAATCACTTTCCTCTCTTCCTACACGTACACATGCCTTACATCCTCGATAAAAACTTTTCACTGCTTCACTGCTTCCCATTAATGCAGTGGTAGAGCCGTTGCTGATAGCTTCAGACTCGTATTCAGGTTTGAAAAGTTTGTTCTTGGGAGACAGGACCCCGTCACGCATATATATATATATATATATATATATATATATATATATATATATATATATATATATATATATATATATATATATGCATGTACATATATATATATATATATACATATATATACATATATATATATATATAGGCATGTACAGAGCATCAGATTGGGGAAGAGCAGTGCGGTTTCAGAAGTGGTAGAGGATGTGTGGATCAGGTGTTTGCTTTGAAGAATGTATGTGAGAAATACTTAGAAAAGCAAATGGATTTGTATGTAGCATTTATGGATCTGGAGAAGGCATATGATAGAGTTGATAGAGATGCTCTGTGGAAGGTATTAAGAATATATGGTGTGGGAGGCAAGTTGTTAGAAGCAGTGAAAAGTTTTTATCGAGGATGTAAGGCATGTGTACGTGTAGGAAGAGAGGAAAGTGATTGGTTCTCAGTGAATGTAGGTTTGCGGCAGGGGTGTGTGATGTCTCCATGGTTGTTTAATTTGTTTATGGATGGGGTTGTAAGGGAGGTAAATGCAAGAGTCCTGGAAAGAGGGGCAAGTATGAAGTCTGTTGGGGATGAGAGAGCTTGGGAAGTGAGTCAGTTGTTGTTCGCTGATGATACAGCGCTGGTGGCTGATTCATGTGAGAAACTGCAGAAGCTGGTGACTGAGTTTGGTAAAGTGTGTGGAAGAAGAAAGTTGAGAGTAAATGTGAATAAGAGCAAGGTTATTAGGTACAGTAGGGGTGAGGGTCAAGTCAATTGGGAGGTGAGTTTGAATGGAGAAAAACTGGAGGAAGTGAAGTGTTTTAGATATCTGGGAGTGGATCTGTCAGCGGATGGAACCATGGAAGCGGAAGTGGATCATAGGGTGGGGGAGGGGGCGAAAATTTTGGGAGCCTTGAAAAATGTGTGGAAGTCGAGAACATTATCTCGGAAAGCGAAAATGGGTATGTTTGAGGGAATAGTGGTTCCAACAATGTTGTATGGTTGCGAGGCGTGGGCTATGGATAGAGATGTGCGCAGGAGGATGGATGTGCTGGAAATGAGATGTTTGAGGACAATGTGTGGTGTGAGGTGGTTTGATCGAGTAAGTAACGTAAGGGTAAGAGAGATGTGTGGAAATAAAAAGAGCGTGGTTGAGAGAGCAGAAGAGGGTGTTTTGAAATGGTTTGGGCACATGGAGAGAATGAGTGAGGAGAGATTGACCAAGAGGATATATGTGTCGGAGGTGGAGGGAACGAGGAGAAGAGGGAGACCAAATTGGAGGTGGAAAGATGGAGTGAAAAAGATTTTGTGTGATCGGGGCCTGAACATGCAGGAGGGTGAAAGGAGGGCAAGGAATAGAGTGAATTGGAGTCATGTGGTATACAGGGGTTGACGTGCTGTCAGTGGATTGAATCAAGGCATGTGAAGCGTCTGGGGTAAACCATGGAAAGCTGTGTAGGTATGTATATTTGCGTGTGTGGACGTGTGTATGTACATGTGTATGGGGGGGGGGGGGGTTGGGCCATTTCTTTCGTCTGTTTCCTTGCGCTACCTCGCAAACGCGGGAGACAGCGACAAAGTATAAAAAAAAAAAAAAAAAAAAAAAATATATATATATATATATATATATATATATATATACACACACACACCTTTGATTGGCCTTTCCTTTCATAATGATGGTTATCTGTGTCTTTACCGATTAATGGCAATTGTATTTTGCTAATAGTTATGGGTATGTCGGAGATGGGTATACAGCAGTGTTGGAGATGGGTATGCGGCAGTGGTGTGGTGGTCTGACCTGAGGCGAAGCTGGAGGCGAGGGAGAGCACCACCACCGCCAACATCAGTAGGGAGGAAGAGGAGGTCATGGCTGCGTCAGGCTGGTCCTGCTGGCGACGCGTGGCACCCGCCTCCCAGCGCGAAACTGCAGCCATATATACTGTACCGGCCTTCTTCCCCACTTCACGGACGTACAGACACACACACACACACACACACACACACACATTATGTGGGGACATGTAGAAGGGTTCACGCTTGTAGCAGCCTTCTGCTCAGGGTGCGATAATTACCCAAGGTGCGGCTCCGACCCCTGCTGGTCCCGTTCTCACGAAGGAATCGCCCACCGCTTTGTTGCCAGACTCCTCAAACCGCCACCTCCATTTCCTTCACTTTCCATCATTAAACCTGCTTGAGCACGACGAGATACGACTCTAGAACATGGTGGTTCGACCCCGTGGATAAGATGTCATTGACCTTACCCATCGTACTATAGGGTCGTTCCATTGTAGTAGAGGTTAAATAATTTTGCTCAAATGGGAGTACTTCGTTTGCATCCACCTTCGCACAGAGACAAATCATTTTCCTTGTTAGAAACTTACGAAGACCTCAAAGAAATGATGCGCGTCAAAAATATTTCTCATGACTGTTGATGTAACGTGTTGCCTGGCAACTTTAGGCAGCTTGGCCTTCTCGCTTACCACTGCATGGATAGAGAGCATACCTTATGTATTACCAGTGAGAAAATGTAGAGTACCAAGAAATGCGAACAGCAACAGTGTGGTGGTGTTATTTTTCCAGCCTGTTTGTGATTGTGGATGACAAGAGAAGCATCATATTTACGTAAGAGTAGGGGAAAGAAGCACATGTACTAGGGAGAAATACCTGTAAAGTTTATAAATGTATGACTATATATATGGAGGCACTAAGAGTCAGTCGTGAACCTGTTATTTTTCAGACCTATTCGTAATCATATATGTGGTGCTACGTTCAACTGCGGTTATGGCTGATAAAGAAGAACCCCAGATGAGGTACTAAAAAAGGTGTGGTAATCAGCTCGGAATCCGTTACTTAAACCGTTACGTAATACAAGTTTGTTACGCCGTTAGGTCTGCGTAATGAAGTGGATACCTTGAGAACCGTGGTGGGAAAGCGGCTGCTGCCCCATTCAGATTGGAAAAGTTTCTTTTCAAGTTCAGTGGTCACAGAGCAGACTGTTATTGCCGTGAACTCTACACTCCCCCTTTTTTTTTTCCTTTTTTTTATGTTACAGACAGTAGATAGTAGAATACTGTTGTAATTGCTAAGTTGAGTTTGATATGTTTAACAACTCTATGGCAAATTTACAAAATGGTGTGGGGCTTTGAAGACGAGGGTAGATATGGGGCTTGGTAGCTTAAAGAAATGAGAAAAATGTCTAGATGGAGCCTGTGAATTGAAAGCCTAACCAGGTTTTCAAAAGGCCCGAGATTGCACTTTTAGAAATCAGTTTGTCATCCTCGTCCTTCACATAGTATATCTGCAAACAGTTCTGCATTTTTTTTATTTGTAAGCATGCTCTGATGAAAGTAAATGAAATTATTCTTTTAACACGGTTTTGCGTGACATTTGAGAGCGTATAGAAAAATAACGCTTCTGCTAGTGTATTCTGTGTTCACGACGCCTCTGCTGCTGTATTGTGTGTTCATGACGCTTCTGCTGGTGTATTCTGTGTTCGTGACGCTTCTGTTGGAGTATTGTGTTCACGACGCTTCTGCTGGTGTATTCTGTGTTCACGACGACTCTGCTGGTGTATTCTGTGTTCACGACGCCTCTGCTGGTGTATTCTCTGTTCATGACGCCTCTGCTGGTGTATTCTGTGTTCATGACGCTGTTGGAGTATTGTGTGTTCATGACGCTTCTGCTGCTGTATTGTGTGTTCATGACGCTTCTGCTGGTGTATTCTGTGTTCATGACGCTTCTGCTGCTGTATTGTGTTCATGACGCTTCTGCTGGTGTATTCTGTGCTCATGACGCTTCTGTTGGAGTAATGTGTGTTCATGACGCTTCTGCTGCTGTATTGTGTGTTCATGACGCTTCTGCTGGTGTATTCTGTGTTCACGACGCCTCTGCTGGTGTATTCTGTGTTCATGACGCTTCATGGCAGCCACCGGCGGCAAGTGGGAAAGCAAAGGATACCAACTAATCCTCTGGGAAGCCTTAGGCCATTTGATTTGAGCCAAACCGCCGACACGGTTGAAGCTACAAAAGCAGACATACGCTTACTGTTTGTCTAGTGGCCGGTAGGCTAAGCCTATATCATACTTAATGAGGACTATTTCTAATATATCTCATGCAAAGAGGGTGGTAAGAAAATATAAGATAATCTACTAACAGTCGTCAACACAGCTGGAAAGTGATTCGTGATTAGAAAATGAAACGTCCCAGTTGGGAGTGAGGAGTAGACTATCTCTTTGACGTCACTCAAGATAACATCTGAATTCATGAGATGGTTATAATGTTTTTCTCAGTCACAGGAAAGTTGCGTACTTCTTACCACACTCGCATGGCATTTTTGTTACATAAGTGCTAGTTTGAGGACGCACTTTTGGGGGTAGCAAGGTGGAGTCTGTTGTAACCTTAGCTAATGGCTGCGTTCGCCCCATGATGAATGTTGCTCACAGTTCATAAAGTCATCGTACCGATTCTTAAGGAAGGTGAAAACTGGAGTCAAGTCACCCTTAGTATACTGTAAACTAAAGTTGACTACGAAGAGTTGTGAAGAAGAAAAAAATTCAACCTAGCATGACTGACAGCAGTGTAACACCTAGTCTGTCATACAGTAGCTTAAGAAAAGTAAGGTACTGATCCCCGAACACAAAGGAAACGTAAGAAACAAGATAGTGCTAGTGCGGTATTTGACCCACAGTTTAAGTTTAAGGACGACGATGTCTGAGTCACAGTTGTTGTGGGTACAGCTCTGGTGTCTGGTGACGAGTTGTTGGTATTATTAGTTGTACAGCAGTGGTTCAGCTCGTATTGCGATGGGGACCAGGTGATGGTACCCGTGGTATAGCGTTTGGTACTGGTGGTATGATGGTGTTGGTTGTGAGGTTGGTGTGGTGTAATGTTATCGGTATGGTGTTGGGGACAAGGTGGTGGTTTTGGGGGGTAAGTTGACGTATAGTGTTGTCGTTGATGCTATGACGATGATGATGACGGTGGAGTGATGGCACCAGTGGTGTAGTGTTATAAAGTGTTGGTGGTGGGTGGTGGTGAATCAGGTGGTTGGTCACACACGCCACGCAACGCATCACTGATAACAGCCGCCCGGATACAACATCCACCCGCCTCCATGTCCCCCTTTCCCATGGTGAATTACACATTGGATAATACCATAATGTCCCTGACTCCATGCTCGTTACATGACGCAGTTTATTGTTTTCTAGCTTGTTTAAGAGACGAGTTAGCACTAAATCAATACTTCTTCAGTGGTGGTGGGTATTGATGCATGTAAGAGGTGTGGTATGGTGTTGCGTGGTGAGTCGGTGGATTGTCATGTCATGAATGGTGGTGAGCGGTGGAGGAGGATGTTAGCAGTGGTTGAGGATGTTGAGTTGTAGTGGAAGTTTAAGTGTCTGTATTGGGAGACTGTGATGTGGGTAACGTTCTCGCTGATAAGTGGTAGTGATGGTGCATTGTGGTGATTGTTGTGAATATCACAGACCGTGTGACATTGCTTGTTTGTATAGTACGGAAAGGGACCTATTTTTAGTAATATACGACTTGTTTTACATCTATATTCTGTCTTGTCTTTACAGTTCCATCTTGTCGTTTAATCAGTTCATCTACAACTCTAACACAATAAAACTTACAATGACCTTTGGCTGCTTTTTCTGTGCATCTTTGAATGTTACACTCGTCTATCCCTACTCTTTATCTTTTCCGTTATAGGCAAATTTATGGCTGATGGCGATGGTAAGTGGTGGTGTTGGTGAGTTTTTGATAAGTGATGGGAGAATTTTGGTGCATAGTATGATGATGAATTCAAGAGTATGGTGTGTTTAGTGGAGGGCGTTGGTGGATGGTGTCATAAACATTCTGTTGCATAGGGATCTGATGGAATAGGGTGGTCTAGGTGAGTGTGTGAGGAGGCTGGGGAGTGATGGATTTTGTGTATAGCAGATGGTGTTCATGAGTCGTTTAGGGTGTAGTGTGTAACATAAACCGTAGAAAAATGTGAGTAGTGGTCTCCATCAGTGGTATAGGGTGTTAGTAAGATATGTGTGGAAATGTGTGAATTGTACAGACAGGATTAGGTTATGTATTTGTTAGTTCAAAATCCGAAGCAGTTCTTGGAAGTAGATTTCATTTTCCAATCTCATGTTTGTTTTGGTAATGTGGACAGGTACTTGGTAGATGTACTTTGTGAACACTTCTGCTGCTTACCAAATTTCAGAGTAAAATTTGATCCCTTTCAGTCATGCCTTATAAAAGTTGTTTTCAAGATTGCTACTAAATAAATGAATTAGTTTTGTCTAATTTTTGAAGAAATTAATCATTTTTTACTTTACTTTAAACTTTTATATTTGCTTTTAATATCTGAAGGACAAACAGTATATCTGACACTAATGTTTCCATCTATGGGTCAGAATATACCTCACTTTATAATGTATTGGAAGAAAAGTTGATCACTTGTATTAAAAATATCTCATGAACAAGTTTGATTGAACATATCACAATTACATGGCTTTTTAATTATTTTGAGGTTATGAAAAATCTGTACGCAATCTGCATTTAGATTCTGATTTTCAGAAAGCTAGCACAGCAATTCTTGTGCTGAACTCTTCTGTCATACATAACATATTTGGTATTGCTTGCGTGTCTCACAAGTTTTGATTGTATGATCTTGTTAGACTTTTCGTGAAAATTACTTGCAGAAAATTTTCTATTCCAATGCTAGATTTTGAAATTTTCAATATGGAATCGCAGAGTTTTTACTTACAAATGGGTTGATGAAAGATAATGTAGTTAAAAAACAATGTGGCAGATGATTTGGCTGTAAAATACAATATCTATCATGATTTCTTGCATAGGTAATACTTGTAAATAATACAACCTTTTGAAAAACTATGTGTATTTCTGAAGTTAACAATCATAAACATTTTGATATCAGTAACAAATATTTGCTCTGATATTTACAACCACAAGAACCCAACAACAGGGATGATAAAGGTTAACAAAAGTAGGTCTTCTCTAGTAATTGTCAGATGCATGACACTGATGCTTAATGATGACCCCAACATAAAAGAAGCACCCCAAAGGACTGTACAGTGTAAAGCAATATGAAGTTTTAATTCTTACATCTCAAAGTTCAACTACAAAAGTGTTGCAAAATGAAATACTGTGCAATACTCAACTGGGCTAATCCAAGCATGCTAATAAATGGAATAGTATTTTTATGTTGACCTTTTTTATTTATATATCTTTACTTTTCAGTAATCTTAGACTTAACAAAGTCTCCATACTTCTTAGCATCATTCCCATTAAGCTCCTCATAACCGTCAATGGCTTCTTTGCATCGCTGGAGCCACGTGTAGATATTTGAGTAGTCTTGGATGATGAAACCTGCAGCCTGGTAACTGGAGATGTTTGCCACTAGGACATGGTCAGCAATTGTAACGTGATCTGTCCCAGCAGCAAATTTCTTGTGGCTCAAGAAGCCATCTAGCCAACCCAGTGCCTCATGAAACTTGTCCACACTCTCTTGGCTTGGCTTAGACAGCTTTCCTAGTTTCACTGGGCCCTAGTCAAGTAAAAAAGAAAAAAGAAATAAGTAACCATAATGGCATTACTGTACATCAGGAAGGTTTGACACCAATGCATGAACTGTATATCAGGAAGGTTTGACACCAATGCATGAACTGGTGTTCTGTAAAACATTCTGCTTTATTTTTCTATGGGCATGGCCTGGATGTTTCATGAAAGAGCTACCTGTTGTTCAGCAATATGGTATTTTAAATACTAGAAATGCATCAGCCATTTAAAGGTTTGGGCTTTGATGAAAAAACAAAATATGACAAGAAGCTGTTGTGATATAATTTTAAGCCAGCAAAGGAAAAGGCTTCCTAGTTGTTCTATCCAAGCACACCTTCCTAGCATGCTCCATGCCCCTCCTAACAATTTCCGTGTTCCTCTTCCGTACATATTTTTTCACTCCATAATTGATGGTGGCTGTGTTTCCCTCATTGTATTTTCTTCCTTGGTCCTGTATATTTTCTTAACCAACCTATCATTGTAATATAATCATCTCCACATGAGTGAACCACTCCAAGATGTTCCTCTTAATCTACTCCATGACACCATACCCCATTTATGTCTTCATCTCTCTCTCATATCCTATTTCTATTCATGTCTGCATCATTTACTCCATACCATTTGTTAACACAGCAAGCACTATTCAGATAACTCATTTCAGGAGCTTGAATGGTAGAAGTGACTACACCATTCCATATCCATGCTTTTTTTTTTTTCATGTCTTAAATATCATACAGAATTGGTCTTTTTATAAAGCACACAATAACATCAGACATTTAATCTAAACTAAAGCTTTGTAGAGAATGTTTTGTACTTACAAACACTAAACCCCACCGGTGAGCCAAAGTGCTAAGGTCAAAGTGGAGGAGGGCATCCACCTTGGCCCGAGCTTTAGGGTCCTTTGGGTAAAGGGAATCATCTTTCCCATACTGAGAGGACAGGTACATACAGATTGCACGGCTGAAACAAAAAATTCTTAGACTTGACAAACTTTACATTTAATGATAATGTACTCCAATTCATTTGTCCCTTGGGAAGGTGTGATGAAAAGAGAGAGAGAATTCTTCTGCTTAACCAAAACCTAAGAAACCTTGCACATTATCATGCCATACCTTACCTTACCCTCCCCTCTGAGGCTCAGTCCTCTGTTCTTGAGGGTACCTTGTTATTCATGAAATGGTGAATATAAGAGTTGGGGTGAGAGAGTACCATTAAATTTTAGGGAGGAAGGAGGTAAATAACGTGCATAAGACGAGAATATATGGGAACATCAGTGACGAGAGCAAGTGGGAAAATGATAACAGTGATGGAGTGAGTATTTTGAAGGTTTGTTGAATGTGTTTGATGATAGAGTGGCAGATACAGAATGTTTTGGTCAGGGTGGTGTATAAAGTGAGAGGGTCAGGGAGAATGATTTGGTATACATAGAAGTAGTAGTGAAAGCTTTGTGGAAGATGAAAAGTAGCAAGGCAGTGGGTTTGGATGGTATAGCATGGAATTTATTAAAAAAGGGGGTGATTGTGTTGTTGACTGGTTGGTAAGGATATTCAATGTATGTATGGGCCATGGTGAAGCACCTGAGGATTGGCAGAATGCATGGATAGTGCCATTGTACAAAGGCATAGGGGGATAAAGGTGAGTCTTCAAACTACAGAGGCATGTTGAGTATTCCTGGGAATTTATATGGGAGGGTATTGATTGAGAGGGCAAAGGCATGTACAGAGCATCAGACTGGGGAAGAGCAGTGTGGTTTCATAACTGGTAGAGGATATGTGGATCAGGTGTTTGCTTTGAAGAATGTATGTGAAGGATAGACATTTACATATACACACATGTACATAGTCATACTTGCTTGCCTTCATCTATTCCTGTTGTTGCCCTGTCCCACTGGAAACAGCATCACTACCCCCTGCGTCAGCAAGGTAACACCAGGAAAACAGACAAAAAAGGCCTACATTCAGCCACACTCGGTCTCTAGCTGTCATGTGTAATGCACTGAAACCACAGCTCCCTATCCACATCCAGGCCCCACAGATCTTTCCATGGTTT
The DNA here is from genome assembly GCF_036320965.1 of Panulirus ornatus. Classification (NCBI taxonomy): domain Eukaryota; kingdom Metazoa; phylum Arthropoda; class Malacostraca; order Decapoda; family Palinuridae; genus Panulirus; species Panulirus ornatus. The sequence goes on along the minus strand of NC_092280.1, from coordinate 5,842,767 downwards.
ACCCCAAATGTTTCACATGCCCTGGTTTAGTCCACTGACAGCACGTCCTTTTAACTCGCTATCTTTCCTTGAAAGCCTCTCACTCTCCCGAATGTTCAGGCCCAGATCACTCAAATCTTTTTCACTCCATCCTTCCACCTCCCAATTTGGTCTTCCACTTCTTGTTCCCTCCACCTCTGACACATATATCCTCTCTGTCAATCTTTCCTCACTCATTTGCACCATATGTCCAAACCACTAATGGGGGAAATTTTCAGAAAGGCCCATTTATGTGTGGAGACCAGTAATAACTATCATGATGATAGAAAGTTCACAAAATACTACAGTTCACATTATTATACATTTGTTATTTCAAAAAGGTCCTCAAAGGCTGGTTGCTTGGGGCAAAATTGACTTTTAGCTCTTGAGTATTGGGGGTTGAAGGAAGGGCTTCAAGAGGCATTCCCCTACTGTTATATTAGATGATGCCCTGTACAGTGCTCTGTATTGAGCTTTTGGTTGTAGATTTATGTTTTACTTGTACCTATCTTAGCAGTTGCAACCCTAGATTACTTAGCTGTATAATGGAACCTTGTCAGTGTGAGTGAAGATTCCAAGATGGCTTAAATATATTGTCAGCCACATTACTCCTTTGTAGACTGTAGTCTGTTTGGAACATACACTTTAAACCTTGCTTGCCCCACCCCAGACAATGATCTGAGAACCAAGATGATGAAAATGTCTTGCTCCTTCATAAGCCTTTGGACCACATTACATATGGCTTTGAGAAGAAATGCTCCTTCATAAGCCTTTGGACCACATTACATATGACTTTGAGAAGAAATTTTCTTAGTATCAAGTGATGAGAGCTGTTAGTGCTGCCCCCTTTAAAAGTTTTCCATCACAAGTAATTTATGATAATATAGATATTGTCATGGTCCAAGAGACTGATGACTCTCCTCACCTTTCCCAGAGTGTAAGATCACCATCAACCATGGTAGGGACAGTGTGCTGGGGGTTGATCTGAATGAACTCTGGCTTGAGCTGTTCACCATCAAATAAGTTGACTGTCTTGAGGGTGAGGTCAATCCCAACAGCTCGAGCAGTGAGCAGCACAGAGCGGCAATAGGGTGAGAGGGGCAGGTAGTACAAGGTAATGGGCATCTTGGTTCTGAGTGAGATTCCTGTAAGTAATAGATGTCTTAAGATGCTGATAATCTATATAAAATCACAAGAAGAAATTTGTACCTTTAAAAAGACATACCACAACCCTGAATGTAATTAAAAAAGTGGTATCAGTGAGCATCTTAGAAAAGATAAGGAGCTACTGAGATACCACAGTGAGCTTTTTAAAAAAGATAAGGAGCTGATGAGATCCCACACTGAGCATTTTAGAAAAGATAAGGAGCTGCTGAGATAACACAGTGAACATTTTAAAAAAGATAAGGAGCTGATGAGATACCACACTGAGCATTTTAGAAAAGATAAGGAGCTGCTGAGATAACACTGAGCATTTTAGAAAAGATAAGGAGCTGCTAACACAGTGAGCATTTTTGAAAAGATAAGGAGGTGCTGAGATAACACAGTGAGCATTTTAGAAAAGATAAGGAGCTGCTGAGATACCACAGTGAGCATTTTAGAAAAGATAAGGAGCTGCAGAGATACCACAGTGAGCATTTTAGAAAAGATAAGGAGCTGCAGAGATACCACAGTGAGCATTTTAGAAAAGATAAGGAGCTGCTAACATAGTGAGCATTTTAGAAAAGATAAGGAGCTGCTGAGATAACACAGTGACCATTGTAGAAAAAATAAGGAGCTACTGAGATACCACAATGAGCATTTTAGAAAAGATAAAGAACTACTGAGATACCACAATGAGCATTCTAGAAAAGATAAGGAGCTGCTTAACATTCAAATTTAGAGGACTGCATCCAGTTTTACACTATATATGTATTGTGAAATAACAAAGTATTGCTTTCAAATGCCAAAAGCTAAGAGGGAGGCAGGCTTTGTTATGAAAATGTTGCAACTTTGTAATTTCAAAGTTAATTTGTCAACTTCCAGCAAGACTTCTAAATTAAACTATCAAACTGCCCAATTCCTCAAACAAATGTAATTAAGACCAGGTAGATTCTTCAGATGAATCTTTCTCGTGTTTCACAAATTTCACTAATCATCATCCCAAAACAACAGATATTCCTCTAATAAAAAAATATTAGGATATAATTGCATTTCTAGAAAGACCTACTAGGACATGATTGCATTTCTGGGGAACCCTACTGGGGTATGGGAAACCCCAACTGGGATATGGAAAGCCCCCTACTGGGATATGGGAATCCCCTGCTAGGATATGATTGCAATTTCTGGGAAGCCCCATCATTTCTGAAGCACGTTAACCTTCCTAGAATTTTTTTTTTTCCGTAAATGTAAGTGTTATTATTTTGTTGCTAGTTTAGTACATCTGAACTTGCTTGAATACCGTTGATAAGTATAATGCAAGACCTTTACATTATCTCGATTGGTAGAACAAGTCTACAGAGGCTGATTATATAGAAACTACTCAGATGATTTTGAACTGAAGCTGTCTGTGTGTAGTTGCACTGAGTTTATTTTTTTAAACAGTTTTATTTGAATTCCGAAGTTGCTCCAACTTTGTTAGAAGTATGTGGTCAATGCTTTTCCTGTATATGAGGAAGTTACACACAGTCTTATTGTCAAAGAATGGTTGAAATTTTATCCCACTTAAACCATCTGAAAAAAAAAAAAATAAGTACCCTAGCCAAGCCATATAGCAAACTCTAACCATATGTGTACATGCTTAACTATTCATATCCAGCAACCGTATGGTCAAACATTTCCAATATTTTGGAATTTTCCTGATTTTCGGTATCATGGCAGCAGGATGAATGAATTATAACTTGTATGACTTTCTTTTCCCAGTATTTAAGTTTATGATATTATTCATTGTACTTGCCAAAAATGAAAATATATTCTCCTAAAATGAAAATATATTCTCAAGGAATATCAGGGTCAGCAACTGTGAGCATTTACTCACTTTGCTAACTTAAGTTATGATTGCAGCAGCTTGTTTATATGGGGCCTTCTCAACCATTCACTGACTGCCACCTGTATAAACTCCTCCTCACTTCCACAGCATAGGTCGGAGGCACCAATGTTGTTTAAAGTTTGTGCAGGGAAAAGGCTTTAAAAAAAAGCAAATGTAAGACAGGGTAAGAAAACTAAGGGGGAGGGGAGATGCTTGCCCAACACCATATCTGTTAGGAAAGGTTTATATCTATTTTCAGAGCTTAAATTTCTGTCATTTACAGTCTGTTAAGCAAGCATGAGAACTTATCTATGAGAAGGAGGAGAGTTATGACACTAGAGAGTGAAATTTATTACTTTGATAGCAATGCAAATGTGAATTGGTATGTCGGGGTCGACGTGCTCTCAATGGATTGAACCAGGGCATGTGAAGCGTCTGGGGTAAACTATGGAAAGTTTTGTGGAGCCTGGATTTGGAAAGGGAGATGTGGTTTCGGTGCATTACACATGGCAGCTAGAGACAGTGTGAACGAATGTGGTCTTTGTTGTCATTTCCTAGAGCAACCTCGCGCGCTCGCAGGGGGGAGAGGGGTGCCATTTCATGTGTTGAGGTGGCGACGGGATTGGATGAAGGCAGCAAGTATGGATATGTACATATGTATATGTATGTATACGTTGAAATGTATAGGTATGTATATGTTGCGTGTGTAGGCGTTTATTTATACACGTGTGTATGTGGGTAGGTTGGGTGATTCGTCTGTTTCATTGCGCTACCTAGCTAACACGGGAGACAGCAACTAAGTAGTGGAGTTTATTTATTAACCCGGATCCAAACCCCATTATCTCCCCGCTCACACCTCGGACCCTAACCGCACTGTGCCTCTCAATGTATGTCGGATATTCTGTTAGATATCTTAAGTAATGGAGCTCACCCTAAGGACGTCAGTATATTATGCCAGAACATACAGGCAAGGATAATAATAGTAAAAAAAAAAGTTAAATGGTGAAGGTTTTATGTAGATACAAGTGCCTTGGCAGGTGATGTTCTTCCTGCCAACATTAGTGTGACAAAATCACATTACTAGGCAAGTGAATCTGCCAGGCCCTTATACATCGAGGTTAGCAGGAGAACCCTGCTCATTTTCCTTTGAAACCATACCATTGTTGGAAGTTCTACTCTTTGCATGAAGTTGAACGCTGAACTTCTCTCAAAAATAATGCTTCATTGTGCAATGAATGTCGAAGTGGACTTGACAAGTAATTCTAGAGGCGTGTAACATTCGTATGGCTGTTAAGTGTAATCTTAAAAGTTGTTGTATACGCGTCGGAACATTGGACGTCATGAAAATTATGCTACGTATAGTTAATCTAATCAAGTAAAGTCCCATTTTGACACCTATCTGCAAAAGATTTCTTAATCGGCATATTGCTTGTGAAATTAAGCTCTCCAAAACGCTTAATTATTACTTTAGATAATCTAATTCAATTATGTTGTGTTATAAAGACATATTATTATAATTCATTCATTTATGTGACAAGCGGATCAACAAAACCGAATGAACAACTGTCAGGCTCCTTGTTATACTTTGCAGTGGTAGTCTTGGAGAACTCTTTCACTTGTAGATGGTGGGTCTTTTGGTTACAGTCCTAACATATATGGACTTCAATTGCTGTAGATTAACACAAGAGACGAGGGTCAACACGCACCATGCCTCTTGACTAACCTAGTCCTGTTGTGAAGTACCCTACATTATTACTGAAATTGCATTCATCAGTACAGACATTACGAAATAAGGCTATTACTGCGGAGAATGCCACTTGACTATGTGTATTTCGTATGTGAACTTGTACAACCTTAAGAAAACATGAGATAGAGGTTTACTTGAAGTCACTGATGCAGACCAGTTTGCCTAATATTCGTTCATTTAATCCCGTATTATCCTTTAATCCCGTATTATCCGCTTTAACATATTTAGGCTGGCAGTTCTCTTCAGCAAAGTTCATAATTTGCCGTAATACAAAGTAAATTAATTTAGCATTTGTGACCCTTTTAAAGTTGGAATGATGATGAGAGGTTAAGACAACCTGGCAACTACTTTTAAGTTACCAGGTTTTGGCTAGTTGTTGCCACAAGTGTAGGTCGTTTATGATTATTATAATCGTTATATTATAAAAAAAAAATATGATAAACACCTTCAGTACATTACAATGTGAATTTCATAATATAGTCATAAAAATCTATTCAGTGGTTGGCAGGGGAATATTTTGTATAGCTGGAAATACTTCAGCGTAATTTAGTTTTGCTGTTGGAGTGAAATAATAACAATGAAGATGCATGGGACTCCTTGTGCAGAAAGTGAATAATATACAGCATATAGAAATGCACCCCTTGGCGGATGTGACATTTCCAGTCCGCCCACACTAGAGAGATGCCACACATGTAAAGGATTATATATCATATACAGACGCCCTCTTGCACACTACAATCGTAGCATTGTTTGAACCTTGATCCTGCTTCAAGCTCAGTATCTTAAATGTTTATACAAGACATATATCATATGAGATAAGTACATCTAAGGAATGGCGTAGTATATAATTGGGAACATTAATCCACACAGGCTAGAGGGGTTATAGTCTATTCTTGCTAGTGAAAATCAGCCTTCAACCCATGCCGTTTAAGAGAATTTGGATCCCAATTCATGACAGCAGTTCAGAGTGAGAGCTAAGAATTGTGAAAGTATGGCCCAGAAGGTTGGGCGTGTGTGTGTGTGTGTGTGTGTTTTCGAGCATTCCATGAAACCTTTCGAGTAAATTCTAGACACTTTGAGGTGACTATTTTGCCAATATTTTTCCTGTGAAAAAAAAAAAGAGTAGATGACGTAAGATCGAATACCTCTCAAAGGACATTTCTTTCCGGTATAAATCGGGCAACAAGCACCGGCAAGCACCTGTGCTGCCACCCCCAGTGACGCGTAGGTGTGATCGTGGATGTTGCCTGTGTTCTTGCATGACAAAAAGTTCACCATATGGCGATAAAAAATGCTTACCATTTAAATCTGTTTCCACTTTGACATCTGTCATTTTGCATTCCCATATAAACTACATTGTCCATAACGAGTTTAGATATGTTTCCCAAAACCATAGAAGTGGCCTGTTTGGGGATCACTGTTGCTGCGCCTCACCGTGAGGGTGGGGTTCAGGGGGTATCTCGTACTCAGGCCCGAGAATTTCCTGGGATCTCTTAAAATGTCTGCATTGCAATATAAAAGAATGTTTCAATGTGGAAGACTGTGATGAAGAAGGGAAGGGGACCCGGAAGAAACTTTATACACCCGCCCGATACAATTTACCCGAAGGTCCTGTATCACGGTTACTTAACACGTCATCGACGCCTATGGTCACCTCACAGGTTTACAATAATACAAATGTTGATACTTACACTAGATTGCAGAGGAAAGAGGGACACGCCACTGGGAAAGGTCCAGACTTACAAGAACTGCACGGGTTTTGCCTTCCCAAGCTTGTAGCCGAGTGAGTATCTTGTCGAGCGACCGGTGAACGAACACTTGCGTCATTTCCATGTACCTCGATTCTTTTCGATATATTCAGTCACGTAAATTGACATGTGATATCTCACTAACTCGTAAACGTCACCAATTTATTCGTGGCATGTTATACCAGCCTTTGGTGTCGATTCATGAGAGTAGAGCCATCCCAAGGCATATATTGCTGCTTGAAAATTGTGTTTTGCAGGATGACGAAGTCGAATGGAACATACATAGTGACGGAAATACACGCCATGTTCCAAGTTCATAAGCCGCATTATTTTTTCAACTTGATAATATTCTGTGGTGTTTTAAGACCTTACTAAATTACAGTTTGTCAAGTTTCGAGATGATTAGTCAATTGTTGGTATCAAAGGTGTAGTAATCATCAAATACATCAGTTTGCCTGACCGTTGTTGCATTGATCCAAGCATGTATGAAGATTCCTAAGATCCATTTTCTATGAGAAAATATGCAGAAAAATTTGTCACGGTGATATTAGCCGATTTGCAAGTTGTTTGGTTGATAGAAAGTGGCGGTTTTGGGGGGAGAATGGTGCTGCCGCAGCTTTCGAGACACGCCACTCCCCATAGTTTCAGTCGGGCCCCTTAAAAGCGAGAGAGTTTAGAAACTTTTCCCCGGTCAAGTGGGCCAGGAAGCATGTATGCCACACGTCACATCACGAATGTTACAAAGAAGAAGAAAGAAAGGTGGCGCGCCTCAGCTGGTGAGAAATGCAGTTAGAATTATCTAGATTTTCATCAATGTCTTCGCCAACCTTCTGTCGACTGCACCCTCTTCTTCCCACTACAATAAAGAATTGACAAAAAGTATATATATATATATATATATATATATATATATATATATATATATATATATATATATATATAGTTGTATCTAATCATTTTTGTGGTAGATAGTTTATCGTAACGTTTTATAATAATGATTATACTCCCAGTCTCAGTGGGTTCATAATGTAAACGTGCATGCATATTACCAACTGTTATTAAGTTTTATTTTTATGGTCTACCCGATTGTTTCTTATGTAGAGGCGAGAGCTTTAAAATGCAGCATGAAATCATAATTAGATGTACGGCAACACGTACGCTTCTGTGTATTCAGTAACTTTTTTTCTTTGGATAGATGAGCATGTTTTATCTCCATTTCTGACTCGGTTACTGTACCTTGTAAGTCGTTGAGGCTAATTATGTGCCTCTAATATATTGTGTTTCCGATCATTTGCCTTAACCAAAATTTCCCCCGATATTTCTTCATCTCTTGCTCTTTTGGTGTCATGTTATATTGCAAGCCTTAAGGCCACGGTGAGACAGCATTGGTTGAGGATGTGTTTGGAAGGGGAAGAACCTGGAGAAAGTGCTGTGCTGTGGTTACCTGGGAGTAGACATGGCAGTTGATGGATCTATGCCATGAAGCTGAGGATAGTCATAAGATGAGGCAGGGGAGGGAAAAGGTCTTGGATGTATTTAGGAGCTTTAAAAGATGGGAAAGTTTGAAGGTCTTATTATGCCGATGGTGTTGTGTGAAAGCGAGAATTGGGCTTGATATAAGAAAGTACGGAAGAGGGGTGAGTGAATTAGGAACTAGATAGTTGACGACAGTGTGTATGGTGTTAAATGGGTCGATCGAGTAAGAAAGAGACAGGGTACTAAGATTATGCTTGAGAGATAATATGGTTTAGACCTTAGGATAGGATGATTTAGGAGTGGTTGATATATATGTGTGTCAAAAGTGAGGGGGAGAGTGAAGTGTTGGTAGGAGCATGGAGTGCGAAAGGTTTTCGGTGCTCTGAACGTGGTTTAGAGTGAATTGAAGCAATGTAATATACATTGGGCCATGTGTTATCAGTGGGTTGAACCGGGGCATACGGAAAAGTCTACGGAGCCTGTGGATTTGGTGCACTGCAAATGATAGTACGTAAGTGGCTGTGAGTATTGAAACAATTGCCTTTACTTTTCCTGTTTCCATAAACGGGAAAAGCTTGAGTACTTAATCTAGCTGTGAACGTATGGGTGTGAAACCAAAGTATATATATATATATATATATATATATATATATATATATATATATTTTTTTTTTTTTTTTTTTTTTTTTTTTTTTTTATACTTTGTCGCTGTCTCCCGCGTTTGCGAGGTAGCGCAAGGAAACAGACGAAAGAAATGGCCCAACCCCCCCCCCCCATACACATGTACATACACACGTCCACACACGCAAATATACATACCTACACAGCTTTCCATGGTTTACCCCAGACGCTTCACATGCCTTGCTTCAATCCACTGACAGCACGTCAACCCCTGTATACCACATGACTCCAATTCACTCTATTTCTTGCCCTCCTTTCACCCTCCTGCATGTTCAGGCCCCGATCACACAAAATCTTTTTCACTCCATCTTTCCACCTCCAATTTGGTCTCCCTCTTCTCCTCGTTCCCTCCACCTCCGACACATATATCCTCTTGGTCAATCTCTCCTCACTCATTCTCTCCATGTGCCCAAACCATTTCAAAACACCCTCTTCTGCTCTCTCAACCACGCTCTTTTTATTTCCACACATCTCTCTTACCCTTACGTTACTTACTCGCTCAAACCACCTCACACCACACATTGTCCTCAAACATCTCATTTCCAGCACATCCATCCTCCTGCGCACATCTCTATCCATAGCCCACGCCTCGCAACCATACAGCATTGTTGGAACCACTATTCCCTCAAACATACCCATTTTTGCTTTCCGAGATAATGTTCTCGACTTCCACACATTTTTCAAGGCTCCCAAAATTTTCGCCCCCTCCCCCACCCTATGATCCACTTCCGCTTCCATGGTTCCATCCGCTGACAGATCCACTCCCAGATATCTAAAACACTTCACTTCCTCCAGTTTTTCTCCATTCAAACTCACCTCCCAATTGACTTGACCCTCACCCCTACTGTACCTAATAACCTTGCTCTTTTTCACATTTACTCTCAACTTTCTTCTTCCACACACTTTACCAAACTCAGTCACCAGCTTCTGCAGTTTCTCACATGAATCAGCCACCAGCGCTGTATCATCAGCGAACAACAATTGACTCACTTCCCAAGCTCTCTCATCCCCAACAGACTTCATACTTGCCCCTCTTTCCAGGACTCTTGCATTTACCTCCTTTACAACCCCATCCATAAACATATATATATATATATATATATATATATATATATATATATATATTGCTTTGTCGCTGTCTCCCGCGTTAGCGAGGTAGCGCAAGGAAACAGACGAAAGAATGGCCCAACCCGCCCACATACACATGTATATACATACACGTCCACACTTGCACATATACATACCTATACATCTCAACGTATATATATATATATATATATATATATATATATATATATATATATATATATATATATATATATATATATATACACACACACACACACACAGATATATACATATATACACATGTACCTAATTCATACTGTCTGCCTTTATTCATTTCCATCGCCACCCCGCTACACATGAAATAACAACCCCCTCCCCCTGCATGTGCGCACGGTAGCGCTAGGAAAAGACAACAAAGGCCACATTCGTTCACACTCAGTATCTAGCTGTCATGTATAATGCACCGAAAGCACAGCTCCCTCTCCACATCCAGGCCCCACAAAACTTTCCATGGTTTACCCCAGACGCTTCACATGCCCTGGTTCAATACATTGACAGCACGTCAACCCCGGTATACCACATCGTTCCAATTCACTCTATTCCTTGCACGCCTTTCACCCTCCTGCATGTTCAGGCCCCCGATCACTCAAAATCTTTTTCACTCCATCTTTCCACCTCCAATTTGGTCTCCAACTTCTCGTTCCCTCCACCTTTGACACTTATACCCTTTTTGTCAATCTTTCCTCACTCATTCTCTCCATGTGACCAAACTATTTCAAAACACCCTCTTCTGCTCTCTCAACCACACTCTCTTTATTACCACACATCTCTCTTACCCTATTATTACTTACTCGATCAAAACACCTCACACCACATGTCCTCAAACATCTCATTTCCAGCACATCCACCCTCCTCCACATAACTCTATCCATAGCCCACGCATCGCAACCATATAACATTGTTAGAACCACTACTCCTTCAAACATACCCATTTTTGCTTTCCACAATAATGTTCTTGACTTCCACACATTTTTCAACACTCCCAGAACTTTTGCCCCCTCCCCCACCCTATGATTCATTTCTGCTTCCATGGTTCCATTCACACTTACCTCCCAATTGACTTGGCCCTCAACCCTACTGTACCTAATAACCTTGCTCTTATTCACATTTACTCTCAGCTTTCTTCTTTCACACACTCTACCAAACTTAGTCACCAGGTTCTGCAGTTTCTCACATGAATCAGCCACCATCTTTATCATCAGCGAACAACAACTGAGTCACTTCCCAAGCTCTCTCATCCACAACAGACTGCATACTTGCCCCTCTTTCCAAAACTCTTGCATTCACCTCCCTAACAACCCCATCCATAAACAAATTAAACAACCATGGAGACATCACGCACCCCTGCCGCGAACCAACATTCACTGAGAACCAATTACTTTCCTTGTTTGAATAAGTTTTCACTGCTTCTAACAACTTGCCTCCCACAACATATATTCTCAGTACCCTCCACAGAGCATTTCTATCAACTCTATCATATGCCTTCTCCAGATCCATAAATGCTACATACAAATCCATTTGCTTTTCTAGGTATTTCTTACATACATTCTTCAAAGCAAACACCTGATCCACACATCCTCTACCACTTCTGAAACCACACTGCTCTTCCCCATTCTGATGTTCTGTACATGCCTTCACCCTCTCAGTCAATACCTTCTCATATAATTTCCCAGGAATGCTCAATAAACTTATGCCTCTGTAATTTGAGCACTCACTTTTATCCCCTTTGCCTTTGAACAATGGCACTATGCATGCATTCCGCTAATCCTCAGGCATCTCAACATGAGTCATACACACATTAAATAACCTTACCAACCAGTCAACAATGCAGTCACCCCCTTTTTTAATAAATTCCACTGCAATACCATCCAAACCCGCTGCCTTGCTGGCTTTCATCTACCACAAAACTTTTACTACCTCTTCTCTCTTTACCAAATCATTCTCCCTAAGCCTCTCACTTTGCACACCACCTCAACCAAAACACTCTATATCTGCCAGTCTATCATCAAACACATTCAACAAACTTTGTCGCTGTCTCCCGCATTAGCGAGGTAGCGCAAGGAAACAGATGAGAGAATGGCCTAACCCACCCACATATACATGTATATACATACACGTCCACACACGCACATATACATACCTATACATCTCAACGTATACATATATATACACACACAGACATATACATATATACACATGTACATAAGTCATACTGTCTGCCCTTATTCATTCCCAGCTTGTAGCTGAGAATCAGGATAGAATGCAGAAAGATGTTGAGGAGGTGTGGTTTGCTGTAAACTTTAGGAAGGTGTGTGGATGAGTCTTTTAAGATGTACTGATCTTGTTGAGCACGAGGCAAATCATTGGTTGGTAAAGTTACATAACACAACAGAGTTACAAGTATTAGTAGACCATGTAAGAGATTGGTAGGTACAGTGACAATATGGAGCAGGGTTAGGGAAACTTCAAATGAAGATGCCATGAATAATTTAGTATCGAAGGTAGTACAAGAATTTCATAACCATTGAGCGGCTGGCATTCTCTCCACAAACATACAATCTCCCATTGTCACACAACATTTAATTCACACACTTCATTTCGTAACTCTAGAGTTTCTTGCTGTTAGCACTATGCACTAGCCTTGCCTTTTGACAAAATGGTTGGAGTAACAGGTAGTAGCTGTTGGTAGGAACATTAGGTAGGGGCATTGGGTAGAAGTTTTAGGTAGAAACGTTAAGTAGAAGTGGTCCATAGGAACGAACCCCTGCAAACATTGCCCTAGAGTTGCTCTCTGCCAGTGGCCAGTTAAGGATGAGGCATTAAAGGCTAAGAAGCAGAATTGGAGTTTGCCATTTATGGAGACGTTTGCTGTGGCCACCCTCTTAAGGGACTTTACGAGGAGAATGGGCATTAGGGATGTAGATAGATATATAGATAGAGGTGGCGTGAATGGAAACACTGGTCTCGTGACAAATCAGCTTGCAACAGAAAGTGAAAAGGTAGGAGGCACGTTTAATATGGCAATCCATGTTTGACTTCAACGCTCTTGGCTGAAGTTGAAGGTTTGTGCAAGGGATTTCAGAGGCTTTGTGTTCCTGATCCTCCCAGTGCTACTATGAATGTAATTAATGGTGATAAGAAGGTAGGTTATCTAAGTTTACCTATTGTTAATTCTTCTAAGGATATCAACCTAGTTTGACATACACACAAATGTTTAATTGGATGGGGATTCTGAGCACTGTCATAAAATTCAAAATCTTTTTGTTAAAATGCATATACTTTCCACTCATATAGCCAAGGGGAAAGGCATCCATTTTTTTCTGTAGATTCATCATTCAGAGCTCATGCTACAGTAAAAAATATGTTTACCACAAAGGGTGTCATCTCAAGCCTGTTTTATGTATCATCTTGTTACTGCAGTCATTCTTTCCAGTTCATGGAAAGGGGACTTTACCTTTGTAATTACAACAGTGAAACTTGAGATGGCATAACTATAATTTGGTTTAACCACACTTGGACTTGGAAAATGTGTGACATTTTATATGGTTTCTTGAATTGCATCTTTCTGATTAAAGCTTTATGGATGAAGGTAAAATATGGTAGTGCAAGCCTTTTGTGTAAGTACGGTAATTTGATTAAAGGCAACAGGAACAACTGAATCTTGGTGAGACTTTTTCACCATCAAAGAACTACTACTGAGGCACCTGGACATATTTATGTAGGATATTCCTTCATGGTTACCTTGCCTCTTATTAGTGTGTACATTTTTCACTTGAAAGTTATGGCTGTCTTCATAAGTGTATTGTTGTAGAAGGATATTTAAGAACAATTAAGTAGAATCTTGTATATTTACATATAAATAAAAGCTGTAGGTTCACAACCTCTTATCTTTGTATGACCGAGAAATAAGTAGATGATTTTTTTTACATAATGGCTGACCACGTGAAACAAGAGATGCTGTGTGGGGTTAATCTATGGTTTTGATTCTGGTTTATATCTGGACAATGTTTGTGCTGGAGCAAATTGCATATTTTAACAAATAACTTTTTTTACATCTTTCAATTGTAATCATTTAACAACTTACTTTTTTCACAGTATTACACCAAAACAAACTATTTCAACCCAATCCCATCAAATATTTATCAGAACAGGAAGAGAATATGAAATTAGAAGGTACCTATTGAAAGCTCCATCACAACAGTGACCAGGCCAACCCCATCCTCAGCTGTGACCATGAAGCTCACAAGCTGTACTGGAGGGGAAGACAGGGAAGAGGGTAATCTGGTGCTTTGTAAAACTTTAAGGGGGAATTTGGTCTATTATACAGTGGAAAAATATACATACACATGCTGCATTAGCAAAATACATATGACACATGGTAAGGCATTGACTCCAACCCATGAGAGTGAAAAATAAACTGAAAAATAATGGATTAGTGATACAGACTGGAGAGGAAAATAATCTGGAATGTAGTCTCGGTGACTTCAGCTAAGCTGGCCTGAGTATGTATTAGTGACATCAATAGTGACACATCCAAGAGCAGGTATTTCACACAAAAATAATAAATCTTTATCTTTTGAATGGCAAAAGTTGTGACATTTGAGACTTCCTTTGAAACAAAAACTGTAGGTCATAATCACTTAAAAAAATGTATACTGCAAAACCAACAGAATAAATCAGGTCTAAGTAGCAAGAGCATTTACAACCAAGCCATCTTTGAGAATATAAGGCTTGGAATATATGCAGTTACAGACACCAGGCCAGCTACTCTGGGTCACATATTTTCTCCTTTTCATACACCACGATATTCATTACCTCATAAATAAAATAAACGTGTGCTTATATTTTACAGGAAACATACTAAGAACTTGTTAGAAGATTTTTACACGAAGTCCATGTAGTTACATTATTCAATTACCTATTGAAGATTTAAAAAATACACATTCTAATATATGACAATATAAGGCTGTGGTTACTTAGTCAGTAAATCACTGGAAAAGAAGAGTGTATATGGTATCACAACACACCCACAGAACAAAGATGAGCCAACTCTTAACATATCAGCTCATCATGGCTTCTTTCATCTTTCCTACACTGGTCTATCATCAAGAACACTGTAGAATATATATTTTTTTTTTTCTCTAACCTCTGATTAATCATTTCTTGTGTTGCCCAACATTTCAAGAGAAGCATATACATCTAGCAACCCCCATCACAGTCTGATTTTCCCATGTTTATTGTGCTTTGTAATTTCAAAAAATTACCTTTTCTAAAGTTAAGAACACTCAGTAAGAGAATTATTGTCAAAAAACTTTTGTGATTATGGTACTCCTTACTGCCTGTGCCCTGTTAACTTTACTGTCCTAAATGTGTCAGTTTGTGTTTTGCTGATATTTTGGTTTAAAGCCAAGAATTTATAGTCAGTTAATGCCCTATGTTAATAATGCATGTCATATAATAACCATTTCATGATAATTAACCAATGAAACCTCTGCAAAGTAAGAGTATCTGAAAATTCCTATTTTTTCCATACAGAATACCTGTTTTCTTAACATTAAAGTGTATTTGTTCATACACTAATGTCACTTCACTTCTATGTCACATCTTGATGCAGTAGACCTCCTTTGTATGTCTGTTTTACTTACAGCCTGGACAAAATTGAATTATGAAAACTGTATTTATGTAACTGGTATGCAGGAATATATAAGAACACATACGGAGCCATCCTCAATTAACATATCAAAATCTTAAGGTTCAGTGTAGCACAAAAGTTATGTTTTTAAGTTTCAGCAATAAGGATATTAAGGTTGTATCAAGAAAAAACCCTAGTCATTAATTTAAATGACACATTTCCTGATCATTCAGATTCAACTTAAGCACTCAAAATTTTGGCATATTCAGTTTCAGTGATTCCAATCAATCCGTGCTGCTGTTCTTAATTATCCTACAAATAAACTTTAGGGACTGTACCGTTAAGACAAAGCTATGCGACCCTTGTTGAGGAAACACTGGGTGCATTTCCTTATCTGCTTTCTAGCATAATTTTAATCATTCAAATCCAAGCAATTGAAAAAAAACTGTGCTTTTAAAATCTGTACTGAAAATTCCTAATCATTACTATAGCAAATTTATATTAATAATTTTCAAAGGCTTTTTCTGCAGGAACAAACTCTCTGACACTGTGATGGTATTTACTGAGAAGCAGTACACAGAATCAAGAATTTAGCTTTAAATTTGCTTTTGAAAGATGGATGAACAGGTGGTTACTCTTTCTTTATAAGCTTGTCATGCAGTGGAAATTTCACAAACAGCAATAAGACTATGAATCTTAGTAAACTGTATTGCCTTTTAAATGCAGCATCACTTGCAATGAATCAGGTGACACCGTATGAATAAAGGAATACATCCAGAACCAAACAATGCATGGCAGACATCATGCTGATGAGCAGCTTTGGTCTCTTACAAGCAATTAGGTTTATTTCGGTTACTGTACACAGCACATCACAATTGAGTGACTGAAAACAAAAAAAAATAATACTGTATAAGGTTACTTTATAAATTCACCCAGTCTATATCATGTAGAAGATTTAGCTGCCTCAACTTTTTGTTTTGTATGTACTATATATGTTTTTCTAACAATGTACTTGCACACTAGGTCACTT